>NC_135882.1:112017842-112232624 GCF_964194155.1 Cetorhinus maximus | reverse complement strand
CACCAGTTGTGAGCAAGCTTGCCCTGGATGAAGACAAAACAAAGGCATATGATAGAAGGGATGGAGCATATGCTGGGAAAGATGCAAGCCCCCTGTGTGTGGTGAGCCCTCCCCAGCAGGTCTGAGGATGGAGAATGCCCAGCATGATAGATGGGATGGTGGCAATGTTAAAGGTTCCATTAGTCAATCAGTGTTGATATGTGTCCCCTGCTATTGGTTGTGTGAGATCCCTGAAGAGAGTAGAGCTGGAGAGTTAAAAGAGCGCGAGAAAGAACATGACTCGGAGTGGAGCCAGAGAGTTAAAAGTGCGCGAAAAAGGGTGAGACTGAGAGCTGAACCGAAGAGTTAAAAGAGCTAGGTGATGCTGGTGGGCCTCAGTTTGTGGACCAACCAGATTTGGAGAAAATCAAATGTGACCTCATAGGGAACTAGGTAAGTGATTGGTTGGTGAGTATTTAACTCCTTTGATTTTTCTAACTTTTTCACCCTGTGGGAACTGGTTCTTGCTCTACCACTGAGAAGAAGCTAGCTGTTCGGTGAATATCTGGTAAGTGGTCAAGGTCTATTCTATTCTTAAGGTTTAAAATCGTACAGGGATTTGTGATAAGATTAATAAATACATAAAAGAAAATAAATAATTGACTAAAATAATTAAGTAATTAAGGAAAGCGCATAGGCATGGCAGGACAGGTGATGTGTCATGTATGCAGCATGTGGGAGCTCCTGGATACCAATGTTATCCTGGGCAAGCATGTCTGCTATAAGAGTCTGCAGTTTGAGGAGCTTCGGCTCAGAGTCATTGAGCTGGAAGCTGAGTGCGGATACTGCGACACATCAGGGAGGGGGAATGTTACCTGGACGCTTTGTACCAGGAGGCAGTCACACCCGTTAGGACGTGATCTTCTGATTTGGAAGGTGGTCAGGGACAGGAGGATGTGACTGTAGCTGAGGCAGGTAAGGGGACCCAGAGGGCCGAGTGCAGGAGCGTCAGCCTTTGCAATTGTTCAACAGATATGCGGCTCTTTCAGCTTGTTTGGATGAGAGTGGGGGCTGCAGGTTGGATGAGCTGACTGACTATGGCATTCAAGTGTGGGGAGCACAAAGGAATGTAGTGGTAGTGGGGGACAGTATAGTGAAGGGGATTGATACTCCTCTGTAGCAAAGAGCAAGAGTCCAGGTGGTTATGTTGCCTGCCTGGTGCCAGGGTTTGGGATATTTGCTCAGGGCTAGAGAGGAACTTGCAGCGGGAGGGAAAGATCCAGTGGTCATGGTCCATGCTCATAGGCAGGATGAGGAAGGGGGCTCTACATAGTCAGTGTGAGAAGCTAAGCACCAAATTAAGAAGCAGAACCTCAAAGGTAATTATTTATGGATTATTACCAGAGCCATGTGCAAATTGACATAGGACAAATAAGATTACAGAAATGAATGCGTGGCTCAAAGACTGGTGTGGGGGAAGTGTGTTCTGGTTTATGGGGCACTGGCACCAGTATTGGGAATAGTGGAATCTGTTGGGAAGGTCTACACCTGAAGCCTGCTGGGGCTGGTGTCCTTGCGAGCCACGTAACTAGGGAAGTAGAGACGGTTTTAAGTTGAATAGTTGGGGCAAGGGATCAAAGTTGGGAAGCTGTGGTAAACCAAAGAGTAGAGACAAGGCAAAAGAGAAAGGTATTAATATGAGAAATGATAAACAGACCGTGATAGGAAGGGACAGAGAGTACAAATCTAAGAGTAAAACAGGAGATAAGGCTAGACACTACAAAAATAATAAAAGGACAAAACTAAAGGCACATAGTATTCAAAACAAAACAGATGAACTGGTAGCACAAATAGAAATAAATAAGTACGATCTGATAGCCATTACAGAGACATGGCAACAGGATGACATAGATTGGGACCTGAATATTGAAGTATATGCAACATTTATGAAGGACAGCATTAGGAAAAGGTGGAGGGATTGCTGTGTTAATTAATGATGGTAATCGCACATTTGAGAGGGGTCACTTAAATTCAGGAAACCAGGATGTAGAAGCGGTTTGGGTTGAGATGAGAAATGATAAAGGCAAGAAGCCACTTGTGGGAGTGGTGTACAGGAGCCCCCTAATTGTCACTACATGGTAGGACAAAGTATAAAAGCAGGGATAATGGGAGCTTGTCAGAAAAGTGCAGTAATAATCATGGGATTATAATCTACATATAGACTGGAAAATCAGATGGGCAAAGGTAGTGTAGATGAAGAGTCCATAGAATGTTTTCAGGATAATTTCTTAGAACAGCATGTTCTGGAGCCACACAACAATCAGACCATCTGCCAAAAAATTGCTAAAAAAAAAAAGTCCGAAGAATTCTTTTGAACATTTGGTAAAGTTCTCCAACAATCATCTCCTCTACAAGACATTGTTTCATTTATTGTGCTGGATTGCTCCTACCACTTTTTATAATGGCTCTTTTTCCTGATGTTGGGTGAGGGAGCAAATTGAAAGAAATTGTTTGGTGGCCTGGCTGTGTCCACCTGCCCTTTTAACATGCAGTGAAACAGATGCATGATGAAAGGGAATGCTGAATGGCAGTGATCCTTTGTTGTGTTAAGATTGCAATGCTAAAAGACACTGTCCTGTTTTTGTCTTTTATTGCCCAGAAAATTGCCAACAGGTGAACATTTTGGAGCTGGAAAATCCAGACTGCTTTTTTCACTTTTTCTTTGCCTCGTCATGGTACAATTTTCACTTCCTCTGCTTTTTCTTTGAGCCCCTCACATCCTGTTTGGCATATTCTGTGCCTCTTTTCTTTGATGAAGTTTACATTTGCATATGATGGATGTGTTGACATATTTCCCAAATCTTTACTCTATACTAATACTGAAAATATATTCAGATTCTTTAATATGCTGTGGTTGCTATAAATGATCATAGAACCTAAAAAGCCAACTTCTGTCAGGTAGCTTGAAAGTTTATGGGTTTTGTTTTTTCGTTTCTCTTTATAAATGAATATTTAAGCACAGGACTGATAAATCAAATTTAAACTATGGTTTCAAGCAGGCACTGAATATAAATCATATAAGTGTTCACACTTCTCTCTTCTCGTGTGCCTTATGTTTCTTTCATTTTACATCCAACCTCCCCAGAATCTGCAAAAACAATTTGCAAGTAATCTAATACATCTGACTGTAACATATTGAGGAGAGAGTGAATTTCTGACTGTGAGCTTGGGATTCAAAATCAGTCATGGGTGAAGAGGTATAGTTGATGGTAGCCAAGCAGTAATGATGAGTCTATGCAAGACATTAATAAGAACTCAGTTAGTGTGCAGTATTGGACTGCGCACTAAAGGGAAAATATTGAGATTTTAGAGAGGTTACAGTGTAGGTTCACCAGGATGCTGTCAGGTATGAGGAAATATAAATATGAAGGAAGATTTGAAAAATTGGGCCCTTTTTTATTAAGAGAATGCAGATTATTGGGCAATATGACAGAAGTGTTTCAAATTATGAACGGATGGGACAGGGTAGGGAAAAACAGACTGTTTCCAGTAGTTAAGGGGTCAAGAACAAGGGCCATAGATACAATAATTCATTCCTGTGTATGCTTTGCACCCAGGACTTAAATTTGATCCTGACACTCCATAAAATAGACATATCCATGAAGATTTTTCAGAGGACCAGGAGCCTCAAAATTCGATCATACACAAAAATGGAAGTGCAATGGGGTGGGGCAGACACTATATGTTGGACGCTGAGATTACGGGAAATTTATGCTGACAATTTATTTTCATGAAACAACTAGCCAACAGAACCCTTGCTGGCTGGGTGGGAGATTGGGCATCATCGATGCCACCCAAAGGCAGCCTGCACCCATTAAATGAGAAGTGCATTGTAGCTTCAGATGGCAGGAAAGGCTTGAAACTGAATGACACGCCTGGAGGAATTGTGGAAAGGCCACTCTAATTCTCAAATGCAAAAGGCACGTTCTCAAAACAACTCACAAGGCTACTGCTAACACATTCCCTTCCTTCTTGCGGAAGGTGTGACACAATTAAGAGAGCACACAGGAAGAGAGAAAAGTTGCCTATACATCATATTGCCACCGGAGGGGCAGGTCCTGGGGATGATGAGCAGGGGCGAGTCATGGCCATAGCCAGTGACGATCCTGCTGGACAACTCCCGATGATTTCTTCCTACCTTACCGCTGTTTTTAGTTCTTGCTTCTCTCACCCTACACACTGTACATAACAAACTGAAGCTGCTTACATTTGACTCTAAAAGCTGAGCCTGGCCCCCTCGTCTCAAAAGCAGAAACTATAGAGGTTCCCTGTAGCAGTTGAGAAAGAGGATTCCAACCTACCTGAAGATGTATCATCAATCTGCATCATTCATCTGACAATAGCAAGTACCTGTGCAGAGACTAGCACCATGCATTCTTCAGAGGTTAGGTTAGAGAGTGGTCACCAACCTGGGCTGCCCTCGACAGTTTTAGAAAATAGTGATACTGAGAAAATCCTGAACAATAACAGCGAACCTAAATATCCCTGGTTTTCCTGCAGTTATCCATTCTGTCCCCTTGACTTGTAAGATAATGTATGGATTGCCACATAATTAAGACACTGTAAACAGGAATATTAGGATACTTAAGCAAAGATTCTGTTGATTGCACTGTTCAAATGGAATGCTCCATTATAGCCCAGCAAACATGTCCAAACTAATTCTACTTGCTATGTAACTTCACAATACAAAGAAAAGCAAGGTGAAGAAGATGCCGATAGTGCTGCAGCAGTGAGGGTGGTGAAGAAGAAATTGAGGATGCAGTGGTGCTGTCTGGAAGATTGATACGGCAAACAGTTCAGCAATGATGTTGTTAATTATCCATGGTACATAATATTCTAGTCATGTAAATCCATCAGGCACTGTTGCTGAGAGGTTAGAGATTCAATGTGTACTTTCTCCTATAATCCTTATAGAATGCTCAGCACCACCTCAGAAGATGCTGTGAATGCTTTTAGACTGTGGCTATTTTCCTTTTGAAGGTAGCCCCAGTGGGGTCTAAGTCCTTTGCCCGGCAGTGAAGGAACACCTGAGGCTGCTGCCAGTTGTTCTTCCACGGCCACTTTGTTCCTTCTCACTTGTGATGAATTCAAATTTGTTAGCAAAATGTTGTGACGTGTGTGGGTCTCTGGTGCTGCTTGCAGCAGTCAGTGTGTGATGCAGGCTACTGTGCAGAGGTTGGGACTTAGGGCAGAATTTTCCGTTTTGCAGACCAAATGTGGTGACGGGCGGTATAGTTGGTGAGTTTCCCACTGATCGGGGGGCAGGTTCTCATGCCTGATCTTCCGCTTGAAAGCTGATTAATTCTGCATCGATGAGCTGTTCGCCAATCATGTGGTGGGGTGGGCACTGATTTGTCCATCCACTGTTACCTCATGGGGTCGAAGTTCCTGGCACCATAGCTAAGCTGCGCCCAAACACACATTCACTCTCTGCAGGCCAGCTGTGCTGTGTGGCCAAATGACATGTCTCTCAGGAGAAGCAAGTCCTCAGTGCCTCGATCCAGCCACGACTCGCTGATGACTCTGCTCCAGGCCGTGTGCAACTGCTGAGATGTCGTCTCCCAAGGGAGAGAAGCAGGAAAGCGACTAGCCTGACCTTGCTGGTGTGGGAGGAGGTCGCCAGGGAGGTCTGTGCCTGTGGCCCATGGAAAAGAAATGATCCGAGCGCAGGAAGAGGATGAATAATCTCATCTGCTCTGCCAGGGTAAGTCAACCTTCCACTGACTCTAGATACACACTCTCACAAGGGCATCAGGAGCTCTAAGGGTTACAGTCCACATGAGTCTCAAACACTATTAGCAGAAAGGACAACTGCATTGAATGTCTTGCACACACTTTAACATCAACAACATCTCATGTATCATCCTACATACTCAACAACTTCTGCCCTTCCTGGGGAGAGCACAGTACACACAGCAGCCATGTTGCTTCCCAACTTCTCTTCCACCCGTCCTCATCACATTCATTTCCATCTGTCTTCATGCAGGCAAAGCTAGCCCACAACAAGAGGGCTGATCCCAGACAAGTGGAAGAACACCCAAAATACAGGAGCTGACTACATTTGAGGAGGAGGCAGCTGAGTTGGCAAGGGAGGACAGGGATTGCTCCTGTGGCGAAGAGAGATTGGCCTCTCTCAGCAAAGCAGTACAGATGAACCTCCATTAGTCGAACACATCATGAACTTCACACTGAGTTAAATGTAATGTTGGATTCTGCCTACTCAGGATCTGATTCCGTTTTATCTCTTTTCCAGGCACTAGCAGGAGCCGGCTGAAACAAACTTCCAGGCAGCCCCTCAGCCCAGCCCCCAGGTCACCTTGTATGATGATGCTAAGGACCCACTAGATGTAGAGTTGGCACTGTGTTTATCTGCACTCTCCACCAGTGCAGAGACACACATCTCAGTGGGTCCTAGATCCAGATTAACACAGGTTCACTTTCTGGAGAACATCTCACAGACATGTCTCCCCAGCAGTCGGAGACAGTGACAGTCCAGGTCTCTGGCATTCAGAGGACTTCTGGATAACAGGCTCCTCTGCTGAGTCTGAGTCAGATGATGAGCCTCTGCAATTGGCCATTGCACACATGCTGGAGCTGCAAAGACAGGCAGGGGAACATCAGGCAGAGTTGTCCGAGGCTGTCACCAGACTAGAATGAAGGCTGGAGGAGCCTGTCTGCGTTCTCTCTGATGCTGCGACTCTGGCAAGCGAGAGCATCGAGGTCTCCATGGGAAGGGTGGCAGCCACCATGGCGACCACTGTCCTGGAGTTTCTGTCAAATTTACACATGGACCTGCACTCCATTGTTCTAGGCATGGGTGGGATCCATCAGTGGCTAGGTGAGAGAGGGCTGGTGTACCTCGATCTCCCCCCAGTTGCCCCTTCTCCTCAGGGAATCAGGCAGGGGCCCTCAGAAAGCCAAAGGGTGGAGAAGTGTCTGCCAGACACCCCAGGGCCATCCACACAGTAGACTCCAAGGGTGTCCAGCCATTCCCAATCCCCTCTGCCTGTGACCCCATCAGCTCCACTGCTCAGGCTGAGTAAGGTTCACCTGCCCCAGAACAGGAGGCCCAAAGCAGGCTTGGCTACCTCCTCCTCAAATGGAGTCAGCTCCGGTATTTCGGGTATGGGATCTCTCCCTCTTGTTGTGGGCCAGCTTTACCTGCATGAAGACAGATGGAATGGAATATGATGAGAATGGGTGGAAGGGAAGTTGGGAAGCGTGAATGGAAGCAGGAAGGTGTGATGTGGTGGGCATTACGGAGACATGGCTGCAAGGGGATGAGGACTGGGAGCTAAATATCCAAGGATATACATCCTATCGAAAAGATAGGCAGGTTGGCAGAGGGGGTGGGGTTGCTTTGTTAGTAAGAAATGAAATTAAATCTATATCAAGAAATGATGTAGGGTCAGATAATGTAGAATCTGTGTGGGTAGAGTTGAGGAACCGCAAAGGTTAAAAAACCATAATGGGAGTTATGTACAGGCCTCCGAACAGTAGTCAGGATGTGGGGCACAAGATACACCAGGAGATAGAAAAGGTGTGTAAGAAAGGCAAGGTTACAGTGATCAAGGGGGATTTCAATATGCAGGTAGACTGGGAAAATCAGGTTGTTAGTGGATCCCAAGAAAAGGAATTTGTGGAATGTCTACGAAATGGCTTTTTGGAGCAGCTTGTGGTGGAGCCCACTAGGGAACAGGCAATTCTAGATTTAGTGATGTGTAATGAGGCAGATTTGATAAGGGAGCTTAAGGTGAAGGAACCCTTAGGAGGAAGTGACCATAATATGATAGAATTTACGCTGCAATTTGAGAGGAAAAAGCTGGAATCAGATGTAACGGTATTACAGTTGAAAAAAGGCAACAACAGAGGCATGAGGGAGGAGCTTGCCAGAATTGACTGGGAGATGAGCCTAGCAGGAAAGACAGTGGAACAGCAATGACAGGAGTTTCTGTGAGTAATTTGGGAGACGCAGCAAAAATTCATCCCTAGGAAGAAGAAGCATACTAAATGGAGGACGAGGCAACCATGGCTGACAAGGGAAGTCAGGGACAGCATAAAAGCTAAAGAGAAAGCATACAATGCGGTGAAGAGCAGTGGGAAACCAGGGGATTGGGAAGCCTACAAAGACCAACAGAGGACAACTAAAAAAGAAATAAGGAGAGAGAAGATTAAATATGAGGGTAAACTATCCAGTAATATAAAAGAAGATTGCAAGAGTTTTTTTTTAGATATATAAAGGGTAAGAGAGAGGCAAAAGTGGACATTGGGCCGCTGGAAAATGACGCTGGAGAAGTAGTAGTGGGGAACAAAGAAATGGCGGAGGAACTGAATGGATACTTTGTGTCAGTCTTCACAGTGGAAGACACGAGTGACATTCCCCAAAGTTCAAGAGAATCGGGGGGCAGAGGTGAGTATGGTGGCCATTACCAAGGAGAAGGTGCTAGGAAAACTGAAAGGTCTGAAGGTGGATAAATCACCTGGACCAGATGGATTACACCCCAGAGTTCTGAAGGAGATAGCTGAAGAGATATTGGAGGCGTTAGTGGCAATCTTTCAGGAATCACTGGAGTCAGGGAGGGTCCCAGAGGACTGGAAAATCGCTAATGTAACCCCCCTGTTTAAGAAGGGAGTGAGGCAAAAGACGGGAAATTACAGGCCGATTAGCCTGACCTCGTTCGTTGGTAAGATTTTAGAATCCGTTATTAAGGATGAGATTTCAGAATACTTGGAAGTGCATGGTAAAATCGGGCAAAGTCAGCATGGTTTCATCAAGGGGAGGTCATGCCTGACAAATCTGTTAGAATTCTTTGAAGAGGTAACGAGTAGGTTAGACAAAGGAGAGCCAATGGATGTTATCTACTTGGACTTCCAGAAGGCCTTTGACAAGGTGCTGCACAGGAGGCTGCTCAGTAAGATAAGAGCCCATGGTGTTAGAGGCAAGGTACTAGCATGGATAGAAGATTGGCTGTCTGGCAGGAGGCAGAGGGTGGGGATAAGGGGGTCCATCTCAGGATGGCGGCCGGTGACTAGTGGAGCTCTGCAGGGGTCAGTGTTGGGACCACAACTTTTCACTTTATACATTAACGATCTAGGTGAAGGAACTGAGGGCATCCTGGCTAATTTTGCAGATGATACAAAGATAGGTGGAGGGACAGGTAGTATTGAGGAGGCGGGGAGGCTGCAGAAGGGTTTGGACAGGTTAGGAGAATGGGCAAAGAAGTGGCAGGTGGAATACAACGTGGGCAAGTGTGAGGTCAGCACTTTGGTAGGAAGAATAGAGGTATAGACTATTTTCTAAATGGGGAGAGAATTCAGGAATCTGGAGTGCAAAGGGACTTGGGAGTCCTAGTCCAGGATTCTCTTAAGGTTAACTTGCAGGTTGAGTCGGTAGTTAGGAAGACAAATGCAATGTTGGCATTTATTTTGAGAGGACTAGAATATAAAAGCAGGGATGTGCTGCTGAGGCTTTATAAGGCTCTGGTCAGACCACATTTAGAATATTGTGAGCAATTTTGGGCCCCGTATCTCAGGAAGGATGTTCTGGCCCTGGAGAGGGTCCAGAGGAGGTTCACGAGAATGATCCCAGGAATGAAAGGCTTAACATATGAGGAAAGCTTGAGGACTCTGGGTCTATACTTGATGGAGTTTAGAAGGATGAGGGGGGATCTGATTGAAACTTACAGAATACTGAAAGGCCTGGATAGAGTGGACGTGGGGAAGATGTTTCCATTAGTAGGAGAGACTAGGACCCGAGGGCACAGCCTCAGAGTAAAGGGAAGACCTTTTAGAACAGTGATGAGGAGAAACTTCTTTAGCCAGAGAGTGGTGAATCTGGAATTCATTGCCACAGAAGGCTGTGGAGGCCAGGTCATTGAATGTATTTAAGACCGAGATAGATAGGTTCTGGATTGGTTAGGGGGTCAACGGTTATGGGGAGAAGGCGGGAGAATGGGGTTGAGAAACTTATCAGCCATGATTGAATGGCGGAGCAGACTCGATGGGCTGAATGGCCTAATTTCTGCTCCTATGTCTTATGGTCTTAATGGCTGCTGTGTGTACTGTGTCATCCCCAGTAAGGGCAGAATATGTTGAGTGTGCAGGATGCTAAACTATGAGGCCCTGGGCCTCCAGAGGATGCCTGCCGAAGTCATCACAGACAACAGGGCGTAGTAATCAGCATGCTGCCTTCACCTCTGCCGTAGATGTCAGGGCTGCACCCAGGCATAGTGATAAAGTACGTAAAATTAAGAAATTATAATTGGATACTGGTGGCATGGGCGCTCATTCGCTGTATATTTAATGCATCTTTGTAAATACAAATTGATCTTCTGACCCAATGCCTCAGGATGTAAATACCTCTTGCATCTGATTCTACGTGCCATCTTGTTCCAAGGGTGACCTAAGCTCCCATTCCTCATTGACCTGTCTTCATGCCCCTCAGATTCATGTTACGTTTTGCCAAGTCATGTTAGTCACTTGCCCCTAATGTCATCTAAGGGAGATACGTTAACCCAGAGCCTGAAAGTGCATTTGGACCCAGAAATGTTCTTTTAGGTCTTGCAACACACGATTGAATGATGTGTGCCCCTGTGTCTTAGAAGGTTACATGTAATGTTGTGGCATCAACACTGAGCTGTGTCCCTTGTGAGTGTGAAAGCACAATTCCTGGATGCAACCAAGTCAAAATCTAAATGGCTGCTGAAAGTGTCGTACTGGTGGCAAAGACTGCACAATGTGCTGTTGACTCAGGTTGTGCACTAGTGTGCTACCTTTCACATCGCACAGACACCACATGCAGCATTGGATGCAGACCTTTCCAATGCTGATAGTTTCATGATCCCGGAAGGTCACTGGTCCCAGGTTGAAAGGTGAGCTTACTTGAAATGTGGACATTTGGAAAGTACTTCCTGATCACTTCTATACCTTTAAGGGACAGGCGAGATGCAGACTTGTCACCTTGTGTGGACCTTACTCCTCCTTGAACCTAGTGGCAATCAGCATGTCATGCGCATGACATCTGCATCGTGCCACTGCGATGGCATCCCCATGTGGAAAGTCTCCATCCTGGCCCCTTCAAGTGCCATCCTTTCCAAGCCCTCCTTGTCCAAGCCTCCTCTATGTCTCCCTCTGGCAAGTGATCTCCCCTTTGAAGCGCCAGGTTGTACAGTGTACAGCAGACCACTATGATGTGGACACCCTCTGTGGAGAGTACTGTAGAGTCCCGCCTGAACAGTCCAAACATCAGAAGTACATCTTCAGGATGCCAATGATTTTCTCTATGATGGGCCTTGTCATAGAATGCGCCGCATTGTATCTCCCCTTTGCGGCACTTTGAGGATGATGCACTGGTGTCATAGGCCAAGTCATCTGCTAGTACTCCTTATCACCCAGCAGTCAACCCTGTAAGTGCCATAGGCCCTCAAAGATCTGTGGCACCTGGGAGTGACTCAGGATGTAGGAGTCGTGAGAACTCATTTGATACATACCATTCCTAGTTCCAGCCTTGTACCTGAGGAGCTAACTCAAGGATCATATGTGCCTAATAATCCCCCCAGCAACTTGACAGCACAATTCCTTAGAGGACTGGAAAGGGTTTTATTGTTAGAGAGGTTTAGTTCAGAAGTTGTTGAGAAAATGAGAAGTAGCATTCAATGGGGGCAGTGGTAGGTATAACATCAGCAGTTTTTGGGTGTGCAGAGCAGAGGCAATGTAAGATCAACAGCAGCTGTAACCCTTCAACTGTCTCCACAGGAACCAAAGTGAAAAGAACCTCATTTTGAATTCGTAAGGTGAAAATGCTTTACCTGGTGCCTGGTTAAGTCTATGGGTTGCTGTCGCCTTAATGGAGATTAGTTTGGGAATTTGTTAGAAGTTATGATAGTAGTAATTTGTAGCCATGTATACATATATATTTTAACCTGTGTAAATTAACAAAATGTTTCATTTAGTTTAATGTAAAAGCACGAGAATTGACGGTCTGATTCCTGGATTTAGAGCCGCATCTTAAACATAACACTTAAAATTATAGTTTATGACAGTTGTTTAAAGTTTCCCTCTGGGATTTTTAAATAACTCTGCTCTACCAACTGCATCGGTCATAACATCTTGTGTATGGCATGTGTCCTGCTGCCGTACTCCTTTAATGATGTGATCCCTATTCCCTTCTCACATTCCTCTGATTGCAACAGGCTCAATGACATCATCTCAAATGTGACCCCAAGCCCTAGTGTGTAATCGTGTCAAAGCGCAGCATAAGTTAGGGTTCCCGATTCATTACCTTTTCAATAAGTCTTCATTACTGTTTTCAGCTGAGAATGGATCTCAAAGATCTCACATGCAAAAAAATTAGGGTGCCCCTTGAATGGGCCCATGAGCCCAGCCATTGACTCCTCCCACATAGCCTATGACCTGTCCCCTGGCAATCTTTTTCTAAAATGCAACAGGAAGAATAGAAGAGCTGAATATTATTTAAATGGAGAAAGACTGCAGAAAGCTGCTGCAGAGAGGGATTTGGGGGTCCTTGTGCATGAATCACAACAATCTAGCATACAAGTTCAGCAGGTAATTGGGAAGGCAAATGGAATGTGGCCTTTATTTCAAAGGGAGTGGAGTATAAAAATAGGGAAGTCTTGCTAATACTATACAAGGCATTAGTTAGACCACACCTAGAATACTGTGAACAGTCTTGGTCCCTTTATTTAAGGAAAGATATACTGGCATTGGAGGCAGTACAGAGAAGGTTCACTAGGTTGATCCCAGGTATGGTGGGATTTTCTTATGAGGAGAGGTTGAGTAGGTTGTACTCATTGGAGTTTAGAAGAATGAGAGGTGACCTTATTGAAACATATAAGATTCTTAGGGGGCTTGACAGGGTAGATGCTGAGAGGTTGTTTCCCCTTGTGGGAGAATCTAGGACCAGAGGGCATTCTCAGAGTGAGGGGTCGCCCATTTAAGACAGAGATGAGGAAGAATTTCTTCTCTCAGAGGGTAGTCAAACTGTGGAATTCTTTACCACAGAGGATTGTAGAGGCTGGGCCGTTAAGTGTATTCAATGCTGAGATAGACAGAATTTTAATCAGTAAGGGAATCAAGGGTTATGGGGAAAAGGCAGGAAAGTGGAATTGAGGATTATTAGATCAGCCATGATTTCATTGAATGGCGAAGCAGACTCGATGGGCTGAATGGCCTCCTTCTACTCCTACATCCTAAGGTCTTATTCCATTGGGTAGTCAGCCTCTCCCTGTCACTGTGGAAGCCCCTCAGATCCTCCTGGAACCACATGATATACAGGTAGACCCACATCTGGTCACTCCCCAGATTCCCCCAGCAACCCTGGAGCCTATTATAAACGTTGTGGACATTCCTGTCCTCCCCCCCTCGAACCCAAAACTGTAGATGTCCCTATGCACCATGCGGACTTCACATCTCCCCATCTTGAGGGTGTCTGTACCGTCACATACAGAGAACACCCCCAGCAGAGCTTCGAATACCCTCCCTGCATTACTTGTTCCCCATCTACAGGCTGCAGATGCCTCCTCTGACCATGACAATGCCATCTGCAACTCTGTACCGAGCCACACACCCCAGGACCACTGTGTGTGAGATACTGACCATGCCCTGAACACTTCTCCCTCCAGTCATGACTCTGTGTGAACCCGCTCTCTTTCATCCAAAATGAAACCCCAACCAACCTCCTCGTGTCTGCATCCACCCTTTCCATCTCGGGCTCCAGTTACCCTAGACTCAGCCATTCCTCTGCATGCAGGCCCTCCCTTCCCTTATTCCTCACAACCTCACCCACCCAAGTCATTTTTTCTGCCTGCCATCCTCTCACTTACTCCTTTGGTCATCTGAATCCCATACCTCCTCCAACCCTGGCATGACTCTTCCTATCTCCCCCCACCACCCCCACTTCCCCAATCTGGCCTCTCTGGCTACAGTGCAGCCCTGCCTGTGCCCACAACAGTCTCTCTGGGTAGAGTTCAGCACTGCCTGTGCCCACAACAGTCTCTCTGGGTAGAGTTCAGCCCTGCCTGTGCCCCACAACAGTCTTTCTGGGTAGAGTTCAGCCCTGCCTGCACCCAACATCTGTCTCTCCGCATAGAGTGCAGCCCTGCCTGTGCCCCACAACAGTCTTTCTGGGTAGAGTTCAGCCCTGCCTGCGCCCCACAGCTGTCTCTCCGTATAGAGTGGCCCACAACAGTTTCTCTGGGTATGGTACAGCCCAGCCAGCCCTACCCACCCCAGTCTCGCCTGAAAGAGCAGCTTTGCCATTGGTCAGGAGTCAGAGCAGCAGCGTAAGATGGCGGCAGTGCAGTGAAAGGTAGGTGAACGTTGTGTTTACACATCTCGAAGTTGTGAGTGAAGTGAAGGTGAGCAGGTGCACGCCACTTTTACCCGGTTGTAAATCAGACAGGTCTAATTACCCGCTGACGTGGCACTAAATTGGGAGGGAGAATTTGATTCTTGCAAGTTGTGATTTTAATGAGTATTCATGACATGCTAATGCATACAAATGAGGTTCCCAACATGAATCATCGGGAACGTCAACCCACTATTATGCCATCATAAAAGTCTTGAGGGGAAAATTCCAACTTATTTTCCTGCCAGAGGAAATCCGAATTTTGGCCTCACCCAATTTTGAGTTCCCACCTGTCACAAATCCTGCTGCTGGTGGGAGTGGAAAATATGACCCTTAGTTTCTACAAGTGGCTGCTGCATCATCCTAGGTGAACCCAATCAAAAGGTAAAAAAAAGTTATAAATGTTTCAGGATGGAATATCTTCAAAAGAGAAATAAAATGTCAAGATATTCATCCAGTTAACAGTTCCCATTCCATTTTGGTGCAGGTTAGACAGGGCGCTATTTAAGTGCACTCCAGCTGACATGGCATGGATTATTGGGCACAGGTCATTGGTGTTAGTCAGCCTGACATATTATGTCATAGCTGCACTCCTTGTATCCAAAATCAGAGATGGACATCTAGCCAGTACTACAGGCATAAGCCTGTAGCAGCAGTAGTGAACTCTTTCTGTGAGATCTTCTAGCTACCCTTTGTCCTTTGTCCCCAAGATCTAACCGGTCTTGTACTTCTGAATGCTGTTAACGTGTTTGAATTAGCATACAGGATCTGGAGAGCTGCCTATCCATATGATATAATGAGAGATTTCTATTGATCAGTCCATTCCATGTGATCATGAAATCCCACGCTTTAAATTGCTGCTAGGCTTGCTTTATGATGCTAAAAATCTGACATTTCTCCTGGTTTTGGGTGGGGGAGCTGGGTGCAAGTTAAGGAGACTGGCAGTTTTTCATAGTGAACATTCTCCCCCTTCATATTTTTCTCTTGTAAGCAACTTATTAAGAGAACAAGATGATTCATGGATGCTGGTGAAGTAACTTAGCTGAGTCCAGGCTTCCATTAGTTTGTTGAAACAGCTGCAAATAAGAGAAAATATTACTTGATTGATAGGTTTATAACCTTTTGTTTTGTGATCTATTTTGTCACCGACTCAATTTTTATTTATACAAAATAAAGACGAGTCAAGTGCTTATAGTTTCTGCTATTAATGCCTTAAAGTTCTGGTTGATTGATACTTTCATAAGGTTATAGTAACAATAGTGGCAAAACCACCGATTGACAGACCTAGTTTTTGCAGACAACATTGTCCTGCGGGTTGAAGAATCGTGCACGCTCTAAACATTACCACCAATCTTGAGAGTAGCAGCGCCAAGTTTGGTCTATGCATCAGCTGTGAGAAGACCAAGACAATGATGACTGGATGGCAACAAAGCCCTCTCATTACCATCGGGCAACAGAACATCAAGGACATTGACCAATTCCCCTGTCTTGGAAGTGTTATGATCCCAGCTGATTTTATTACCTGACAAGCCAGATATCCAAGGTGGAACACAGCTTGATAGATCCTAACTTTTATTTTTTGTTTAGATACATGGAGAGTTGCTACTGAATAGTCACAGGAGTCAGCTGATGAACTTTTAACAAAAGAACATTTATTAAGCAAGAAAAAATGAATGATATTACAATACCCCTTCACCCACAACTGCACCTTTACATATAGATACAGATTTGTAAGGATAACGTAAGTTACAAAAGCTGTCTTATACTAATGTTCACAGTAGATATATAGTCCATGTAAACCAATACGCAACTGTGGTCAGGCACACCTCACTCTGAAACCAAGTGACAGATGCCACCCCAAACAAATGCTATAGATCCCTCATCAACTCCCCGCAGATGCTTGTCACACCGTGAGCCAATTGGTCTCCCTGAACTCCATCTTTCACATGAGGGTTTCCAATCTCCACTCTCAAAGAACTTGCTCTGGAATCTTCTCCCAATCAATGCTTTACCTCAGATGCCTTCTACAGAGGTCCCCGTCCAGGGTTTCAAGCTCTCCTGGATCACCACGTGCATTCAAGCTTTCTTCCACACATTCTCACTCACTGGCTCAGCCATGCCAACAGAACACCAGTGCTTCACATGCCAATATAAAGAGTTACAGACCTTCAGCTGTCTCTTTGGATCTTATGGCTTCTCAGAAGCTGTTTTTGCTTTAAGCCTGCTCCCTGCAGCTTTCTTCTATTTAAGCTTGGACCCTGCCTCTCTGCTCCTTACTTTAACTTCCACAGAACTGGACCTTTTCCAGATTCCTGTCCTTGCCCTTTGACTAAATTGTCCTCTTGGGACCTTTCCTGTTCCACTCCCCTGGATTTTGGCACTTTCTTCATTAGTTTCTGCAACCTACTCTTGCAGCTTCCTCTCCTGTGTACAGCTTCTCCTGGCATGTGCCTTCAACTTTAGTTTGGGGCCTGCTATCTGTCCCTCTGCTGTTCCACCTCTCTGGAATCCTGGCTTCAACTTAATTAAAACTACTTTTCTAGTTTTCTCTGTCTCCGTGGTTCCCTCTCTCTGGGCTCTTTGCTCAGCCACAGCACAGTATTTTTACCTTGTTTGTTTTAACTTCCCTAAACCACTACCCCCCATCCTGATAATACAGTTCTGATGAAGAGTCATACGGACTCGAAACGTTAACTGTATCCCTCTCAGCAGATGCTGTCAGACCTGCTGAGTTTTTCCAGCTATTTTTGTTTTTTTCAGATTTCCAGCATCCGCAGTATTTTTCTTTTATCTGATAACACAGTTCTCCACTTCAAGGGTCATAAAAGTCATTAGAATGCAGGCATGCCTTAGACCTGCCGGCTCTACTCTAAAATGAAACTCAATCCCAGGTTTCACCTTTTTAACCCACAAATAGAAAAATATAAATTAAACTTAAACCTAAAGATATACCATATTCCTAACACTCTAATTCCTAAGAAGCAACATCTCCAGGAAGGGTGACATAGAAATTGATGTCCACATGAGAATCTGCAAAGCTGCTTTAGCAGCTCCACACAGTCTGGGCATCTAACACCACAAACGAAAATTGTGCCTTTCAGGACACTTTTGCCCAAGGTGCTTGCGCCAAGCCAGGAAATTTCCCCATCTAAAGCTAGCTGCCTCTAAAATGAAAACCCAGCCTGTTATTTCTGTTTTTCTGTCCATGGAGGCTCCCTGATTTTCTGAGTATTTCCAGCATTTACTGTTTTTATTTCAGGTTTTCAGCATCCACAGCTTTAGTGTTATACACAGCAGTTTGTCTAGAACGTGTAATTTGATCCTGCCTGCCACAGAGCAATTAAAGTTCCTTGCAATGTGTCATTGTCATGCAGACAAGCAGACTATAGAGCTCACAATGCTGCTGTGTTGCAAGCATGACTAAAGCAGGTGCAAATCATGTGGAAATGTTGATATGGTAGATTCATAAAGTGGAGCTGTAGTCAGCTTTGTGAAGCTGTTATCTAGTGTAAAAGCAAAATACTGAGGATGCTGGAAATCTGAAACAAAAACAGAAATTGCTGGAAAAACTCAGCAGGTCTGACAGCATCTGTGGAGAGAAAGACAAGAGTTAACGTTTCGAGTCCGTACCTATCCGAGTCTTTCTCTCCACAGATGCTGTCAGGCCTGCTGAGTTTTTCCAGCAATTTTTGTTTTTGTTTCTGTTATCTAGTGTTCTGCATTTGTATTATGGTTGTCCTTGCTGGTAAAATAAAAGACTTTATACCTCAGTTAGCAGATTAGTTAGTTTTGGAGTACTATGTCTTTTTGGAAGCAATAACAATTATTTAAGTCAAAATGAAAGAACTAAAGTCAAGGTTACAACTTTATAGGAAAAAAACATTAAAATCCAACAACCAGGGGGGGTGCAGCACAGATGCAGCTACAGCAGTAGGCGGCCTGGTCTGACACATGCCGCAAAGCCTTCCTTGTCCGCTGCTACAGCCTGACAGGCCGCCATCCACATGGATGAGAAGCCCTTCCTTCTGTTGTCTCGCCTGCTGGAAGGGCTTCATTGAGCTGAGGCACCAGCAAATGAGAGAGAGAATCCGTTTTGCTGTGAAGAGTGCAGCAAATGCTTCCAGAGTTTCAATCACTTGATGATCCACCACCATCCTGCCCAGGGCAGGTAGGTAGGAGTTTCAGGCTCCAAGCACGGCAAGGCACCACACTTCAATAGGGCCCACTTCTAATTTCCTCAACTCCGGTTCTGAGGGTTGCCAGTCCTGCAGGATTGGCCTGGAATGTCTCCAGGATTTGAGGACCAATCTCCAGGACAATGCTGTGTACAACCCAGGTGAAAAATCATTGGGACATTGAAAACAATTTTTGTTTTGTCATTTGCTTTGAACATGTCTCTTTACCAAATATAAAAATATTGAAAATGGGGAAAAAAGGGCTCTTTGGCTGACAGCCAAGCATCATCCAATTGCGTAATGAGTCTTTTTGTTTTCCAATTGGCATAGAAGGTAATGTGTCACAAGGATGAATGTGTTGGCCAACTAATGGCTAGAGCGTGCGGGAAAGTAATGTGGTGAAACCTCCAGGAATACATTTAATCGCAGTTGGCAACTCTACTGGTACTCCACAGTCTAGGTGTGCAGTTCATGGGGATTGATCGAGTATTCATGTGCAATCCCAAAATGGTCTTCAGGCTCCCTAGATAGTTCCCAGATTCCTCCATACAGATGCCCATGTGCAGAAGGAATTTAACATTGCAAGAAATCACTTTGATAAATCTAACACTGCACCATTAATCTCATTCTGGTGTTATGATCACAACTAATGTTAATACTGGACAAGTTGGATCCCAGAGTGAAACCTGGCTTAATAGATCCTAACTTTTTTTTAAGAGACCATGGAGGAAAATACCAAACAAATTTACAGGAGTCTCCTGATGAAGTTTTAAAACAAAAGATAAAGTATTTCTGAAACAAGAAAAATAAACTATATTACACCAGACAAAAAGGTTGGAAAGATCTCAATACAAACACAAGAAGACGATTCAAATTTACACAATTCTTTTAACCCAGCAATATCTGTACAGGCATATAAACCAGTGAAGAGTTATCAGTGGCTTGACACAAAGGCTTCTCGCTTGGAACTGGCACAGTTGCAAATAGTTTGATTCCGTTAAATTCCTGAGTATTCACTTGATGCTTCTCACCCAACTCATATCTCTCCCCGAAACACCAAAAAAACTGCACTCAAAACTCACTGTTTCCTCAACTGCAGAGTAAGCAGATGAGTTTCCTAAACTCAGTCTTCCAGTAGCACCTTGGCTAAACCCACCACTTTGCTGAGTTCTATAGCTGACTACTCAGTTAGCTATTGTCAACAATAGCTTTGTAGTTCTTCTTATCAGAGAGCTTAACATTCCTGTCTTCTCTTTCTGACACGCCTTGGATTCTCTTTTCTGTCTTTTCTCTGTGTTTTCCCCTGAACCACTGTCACGAGGCAACAGTAAAGTTTTTTATACTTTGTTTTTTCCCCCAGAATCACTAAACTTTTAACCCCTTTTAACCCATATTACAAACAACCTAACTGAAACTGAAACCATTTTACCTTTCTTAACACAAATATATATATTACATGTTCAACTTAAAATTATACATTGTTCATAACACTGGGGTTACCTGTGAAATGAAGGGGAGGGGTTTAGTCTCCCTCAAACTGATTAAAATTCACTCTAGTTGAAGAGTTTCTTCATCATTTGATGATCAGCTATACTAAGTATAGGAAACCAATCTGAATAAAATGGA
Organism: Cetorhinus maximus; assembly: GCF_964194155.1. Taxonomy (NCBI): domain Eukaryota; kingdom Metazoa; phylum Chordata; class Chondrichthyes; order Lamniformes; family Cetorhinidae; genus Cetorhinus; species Cetorhinus maximus. The sequence continues at coordinate 112,212,419 of NC_135882.1, read as the reverse complement.
GGCAGCCAAGTACCAGAAACACAGAGTACTATTACCATCCCCCCAAACATGATGTACCGATTTGTGGAAGAACTGCTGAACCTCAAGACTGTCTAAATTTATAAAATCAGAGACTTGAGATGGGGAGAAGCAAATAAAGGTTGTATTACAAATAGTTATACTCTGTTGGAAGGGAAAATTTTCTTTGGCAAAGAAAGGGAGATGTTTTATGATGTTGTAAGATATGCCTGCATGCCATTGTAATGTAAAGGTGCTCGGCAGAGCAAGGGTTAACATGGGACCAGAGAAATACCCTGCCCATGGTATGATGCATAGAGTCACATGGTAATAGACTGAGAGAAAAGTCTAGAAAGAATACCCTGGAACCAGCCTGCATGGAGGTAACGGTCTTATGCATGACAGTAACCTAGGATCTGTAAATAGTTAAAGGTTAACAATAAACTGTTCATGGTTATTTTACAAGTTTCAAAATCTCATCATTGAGACATTGAAGCCATATTACAACATGATTGGCACCGGTGGGATATAAGTGCTATCAGCATAGTACAACAATACTAAGGTAAGAAATAGGAGAAGTAGGCCAGTTGACCCCTCAAGCCTGCTCCACCATTTGACAAGATCATGGCTGATCTGATTGTAACCTCAACTCTGCTTTCCTCTCTACCTCTCTATAGTCTTTGACTCCCTTGTAAATCAAGAATTTATCTAACTCCGCCTTAAAAGTATTCAATGACCCTGAATATACCACTCTGCAGGGAAGAGAATTTCACAGACTACTGACCCTCTGAGAGAAATAAAGTTCTCCTCATCTCCATCTTAAATGGGTGACCCATTATTTTTAAACTGTGTCCCCTGATTCCAGTCTCTCCCATAAGCGAAAACATCCTCTCAGCATCCACCCTAAGTCCCATCAGGATCTTATATGTTCCAATAAGTTCACTGTTCATTCTTCTAAACTCCAATGGATACAGGTCCAACCTGTCCAACCTTTCCTCATAAGATAACCCCTTTCATCCCAGGAATCAGTCAAGTGAGCCTTCAGTGAACTGCTTCTAATGCTATTATATCTTTTCTTAAGTAAGGAGACCAAAAATGTACCCAGCACTCCAAATGTGGTCTCACCAACACCCTGTATAAATGTAGCAAAACTACCCTACTTTAATATTCTATTCCTCTTGCAATAAACAACAGCTTTCCATTTGCCTTCCTAAACACTTGCTGTACCTGCATATCACCATTTTGTGATTAATGTACTGGGACACCTAAATTCCTCTGTACCACCGTGCTCTGCAATCTCTCTCCAATTAAATAGCATGCTGCTTTTCGAAGGGGACAAGTTCATGTTTTCCCACATTAAATTCCATCTGCCAAGTTTTAACCTGTCTAAATCCCTTTGCATACTCCTTGGGCGGAATTTTCCGGTCCTGTCAGCAGTGGGTTTCATGGCAGGAGGGAGCGGAAAATTCGGAGAGAGGCCAAAAATCTGATTTCTGCTGGCGGGAAATCAGTTCAGAATTTTCCCCTCACCACTTTCATGGTGGGCTGACGACAGGTCGGGTTTCATGCTGACCCATGTCGGGAATGCCATTAGCATGTCATGAACGCTCATTAAAAACGCTGTTCTCTGGAATCAAGTTGCCCATCCCAATCTTGTGCCACGTCAGCGGGAATTTAGACCAGCCTAAATCAATTTCAGAAATAAGGGGCATGCAGCTACCCGCCCACACTTTGCTTGTGACTTTGAGGTGAGTGCAACATTCAAAGTCTACCTGTACCAGCGCTGCTCCGGTTTCTCAGCAATAGCAGTGTAACGCCGCATTGGTTGGGGTGTAGGTTGGTCTACTGACAGTGGGTGCCCCCATACTCTGGGAGGTCAGCGTTCAGTGTGTGCTTTTGGTCTCAGGCAGGGCTGCACTCTGAAACAGAGACCAGCATTGCAAATGGAGGGGCGAGAAAGGATGATGGAGACATGAGAGTATGGTGGGTTGGAAGGGAGGGAAGGATGACAGTGACATGGGGTCAATGGCCTATGGTGGGGTTGGGAGTGGGTGAAGGATGAGAGGGACATGGTGTGGGGTTGGTGGGGGCTTGATAATTGCAGGCAGAAGAGAGACTGAGGGCGGGGAAGCTGGAACCTGACGTGGAAGACTAGAACACAGACACAGAGGGGGGTGGATGGGAATCAAAATGTGTGAATGGGAGGGGATGCATGCAGACTCCATAATAGGAGTGGGGGGGAGGGATGTTGAGGATGTTGAGAGGATAGGGGGCTGTGTTAGTGTGGCACAAGAGGGATGGATTGCACAGAGACTCATGGACGGTGGGGGGGTGGGGGGAAATGGTGGGAAGGGAGGCTGTGTTGTGATCAGTCATGAAGGAACAGAGAGTTCATTGAAAGACAGTCATACTGCCTGGTCTGGGGTCAAGAGGTCGGAGTGAGAGATTAAAGGCAGTCCTGGGGCTTTGTGGACCTCGTAGTCAAGGTGAGAGATTAAAGGCAGTCCTAGGGATGAGTGGGCCATGCTGCAGGGCTATGCATGGCCTGCATGTTGTAGTTGCACTCCAGGGAGGGGCAGGCGCTGTGTTATCTCTTGGGATATGGCATGTCTTGGTGTGCAGGGCATGTTCATTATCTTTGGGTCGGTGGCGATGGGCTTTTCTGGCTCAGTACTTGGCTGCAGATGGGATGGTCATGGTTAAGGGAGGCATCTGCAGCCTGTAAATGGAGAAAATGTAATGGTCGGTGTGCTTGAAGCTCTCCTGGGGGTGGGGGGGGTTCTCCTCTGTATGTGACCATGCACGCATCCTCGACATAGGGAGGGATGAGGTCCACAGTGGGCGTGGAGACATCAACAATGATGGGTTCAGGGGGAAGGGCTGTAAGGTCCACCACAATGACAATGGGAGCCAGGGTTACTAGGGGAGGCTGGTGAATAACCGGATGGAGGTCTACCTGCATATTGTGAGGTTCCAGTAAGATCAGGAGTACCCCAACACTGACAGAGGGAGGGTCAAAGCTGGTCTTGAAGTAGAAATGCAGCACCACCACCTTGAAAGCCCGAAGTTATTGTGCAGTTTAAAATCGAACCTGGAAAAGAATCTGCAAAGGAGGGGTGTGGGAGGAGCCTATGGCCGGACTAAGGGCCTTTTCAGGGTGCACCCTCAATCTGCTTAGAGTCACAACATTGAAATAGAGTCAGAGCTGAGACAAAAGAGGAAGGCTTCCTTGAGAAGGTGCAATTGGAGCCATTGCCTTTTGATGTGCTTTAATGAGAGATGGCAGGAGTTATTGGCTTCAGAATACAGTTGCCCCATTTGACCGTTAAGAAAGAGGCATGTAAGAATGGAAAATTCAGACAACCATTAAGGAAGCACAGCTGCTGCACATCATTGTCAATGAAAGCCTCTAATGTGCTTTCTCCAGCTGGCATGGATAACGGCCAAAGGGCATCCAATCATTGCTGACGTGCAAGTTGAGCTTAATCAGTATACCAGATCAGAGACTGCAGGAGTGCCTTTGGTAAGGTGTCATATTTCATGAATGCATCCAAACCTCTTCCAACCTCTGTGGCATTGAGATGTCAGGTATGAAGGTTGGCATTGTGGTCACCTAAATCTGTGAGTTTGTGCCTCAGCTACAAGGCTGTACCAGCAAAAAGCTACTAGCGCAGGCGCAGCTCTAGGCCACGACAGTGGCTTTCTGTTTGCGAGTGGGAGGTCTACTATATTTGCCCAGTTTTCATTAACCTGTTGCATCTATCAATCCACAGGAAGGAGGAGGATTGGACAATGGAGCCTGCATTCAATGCTGCTTTCTGCATGGCAGTGATCCAATTGAGGAGGAGAAGAAGGGCCCTGTGCCACCTAAAGCAGTTTCGAGAGGAGGTCTGGCCTGAGGTCCATGGTCCAGTGGAGCTCTAGCAAGAACCAGAGGATGAGGAGGTTAGACACATCCCAAGGAGGTGACTCACACAGCCAAGGGTCTACTGAAGAAGACTCTTCTATCTGGAGAGGAGCGACAGACAATGCCGCGCATAGCTGTGCTTGTCAAGAGATGTAGTGGATCATATCTGCCACATTTTGCAGCAGGATCTAATGCCCCGTGGAATGGGAGGACATCCCTGCCAGTGCCCATGAAGGTCATTTTTTTTGCCTGCAGATCATTCCAGGGATTCACAGGGCACCTATGCGGCATTTCACAGTCCTCAGCACATAAATGTATCAAGGAGGTGACAGATGCCCTCTACAGTAAGGCTCATCATTATGTAAAGTTCACACATGATGAAATTAGGCAGGCTGCTAGATTTCTGGGGTTTGCAGCTATCTCAGTCTTCCCTAGAGTACAGGGTGCAATCGATTGCACACATGTGGCTTTGAGAGCTCCACAGCAGCAGCCCCTGGTATTCATTAAGAGGGAAGGGTTCCACTCCCTGAACATGCAACTGGTGTGCAATCATCAGAAGCATATCATGCACATTTGTGCCAGGTACCCTGGGAGTTCCCATGACTCATACATCCTGAGTCACTCCCAGGTGCCTCACCTATTTGAAGGACCTCAGTGATTACAGGGCTGGCTGCTTGGGGATAAGGGGTACCAACTCAAGTGGTGGCTCATGACACCCATGCATCATCCTCAGAGTGCCTCAGAGGGGAGATACAACGCAGCGCAAAGCTCGATATGAGATGGGACTCTGCAGTACTTTTCATGGAGGATGTCCCGCATCATTGTAATCTGCTGCGCCCTTTACAACTTCAAAGGGGTATCCCTTGTCAGAGGGAGACATGGAGGAAGCTGAGAAGTCCTCGGATGATGAAGAGCAGGAAGGGCAGGAAACTGAAGAGGGAGATGAGTGTCAACTTCCATGGGCGGATGCCATTGAAAAAGTATGATGTGGAATACTTGCCCGTGCCACACTGATAGCCAGAAGATTCCAGGAGGGGTAAGGTGCAGGCGAATGGGACACAGCCACGTTCCTTCTGTCCCTTAGTGCCATGCCAGTGCACTGAAAGGCCTTTACAACCAATAATATTGAGAGCAAGTTCAGCATTCGGACTTGCACCTTCAACCTTCATAACTCACTGGGACCCAATCTTTGGAAAGGTCAGCAGCAAACCCTGTATCCATGCACTCTGGGAAGTGAAAATTGACACAACACACAAACTCTGCGTCAATGAACTTGATGCAGTTGTTGCCAACTTAATGAGAAACTCTTAGCGGACACTGAGATGTGCGCATGGTTGGAGAGACCATCATGGCTGCAGGCCTTGTGCTTTGGCACGAACAATGAAGACGGCCTTTTCATTTTGAGAAACAATTACAGCTCCCCTCCAAGGCATTGAGCACGCCTAACTCCATGTTGTCCTTGTGAATAAAGGTTACTAAGGCATTTTGCAAACACATCCAGTAAAGTGTTTGACACATCTCCCTGACATAACTCAAGGGTCAAGTAAATATCATGAATCAACTACACATCAAATGAATGTGAGGCTCACAAAGGGAGTTGATCACTGAGTAGGAGCATGGCTCATCCTTGCAATAAGAGGGCACATAGATGCATATGTACAATGCTTTCAAATGACAAGTCTATTCTCATGAACAGCAAATGTATTTACAAAGGTGCATGATATATACAGTGTTTGAACACCTGTAACCCAGAAGTGGTATCAAAGTTTCTTAATTTTTCTAACCCTACCACCACATTTTGATGCATCCCTGACATCTGCAACAGAAGGCATCCTGCTGATTGCTATGCCCTGTTGGCTTGATGGCCTTGGCAGGCATCCTCTAGAGGGCTGAGACCTGGAGGCTTCTGGCCTGGTTTGGATCTCCTGCTGTGGGACAGGTACACCCTCCTGTATGGCTGGAGGTGATGGGGTCCCAGGCAGAGGGGATTGGGATCGGTTGGACAATCTCAGAGTCACCTGAATGGATGGCCCTGGGTCTTCAGCTGCTGGTCCTCTTATGAGTGTCCAAACGCCCCTGCCTGGCTCGCTGAGGAGAAGGGGCTCCTGGAGGGAGGTCGAGATGCCCCACACCCCTCTCGCCTAGTCACTAATAGATCCCACCAATGTGTCTGCAAAGAAGTATTTTTTTTATTCATTTGTGGGATTTGAGCTTCACTGGTTGGGCCAGCATTTATTGCCCATCCCAAGTCACCCTTGAGAAGGTGGTGGTGAGCTGCCTTCTTGAACAGCTACAGTCCATGTGGTGTAGGTACACCCACAGTGCTGTTAGGAAGGGAGTTGCAGAAGTTGACCCAGATACAGTGAAGGAATGGCGATATATTTCCAAGTCAGGTTGGTGAGTGACTTAGAGGGGAACTTCCAGGTGGTGGTGTTCCCATCTATCTGCTGCCCTTGTCCTTCTAGATGGTAGTGCTCTTGGGTTTGGAGGGCACTGTCGAAGGAGTTTGGTGAATTCCTGCAGTGCATCTTGTAGATGGTACACATTGCTGCTACTGTGCGTCAGTGGTGGAGGGAGTGAACGTTTGTGGATGTGGTGCCAATCAAGCAGGCTGCTTTGTCCTGGACGTTGTCAAGCTTCTTGAGCGTTGTGGGAGCTGCACTCATCCAGGCAAATGGGGAGTATTCCATCACACTCCTGACTTGTGCCTTTAAGATGGTGGACAGGCTTTGGGGAGTCAGGAGGTGAGTTACCCATCGCACGATTCCTAGCCTCTGACCTGCCCTTGTAGCCACAGTATTTATATCGTTAGGCCGGTTCAGTTTCTTGTCAATGGTAACCCCCAGGATGTTGATAGTGGGGGATTCAGTGATGGCAATGGCACTGGACATCAAGGGATAATGGCTGGATTCTCTCTTGTTGGAGGTGGTCATTACCCAACACTTGTCTGGATACTGTCCAGGTCTTGCTGCATTTGGACATGGACTGCTTCAGTGTCTGAGGAGTGGCAAATGGTGCTGAACATTGTGCAGTCATCAGTGAACATCCCCACATCTGACCTTATGATGGAAGGAAGGTCATTGATGAAGCAGCTGAAGACGGTTGGGCCTAGGACACTACCCTGAGGAACTCATGCAGTGATGTCCTGGAGCTGAGATGACTGACCGCCAACGACCACAACCATCTTCCTTTGTGCTTGGTATGACTCTAACCAGTGGAGAGCTTTCCCCCTGATTCTCATTGACTCCAGTTTTGCTAGGGCTCCTTGATGTCACACCCGGTCAAATGCTGCCTTGATGTCAAGGGCAGCCACTGTCAGCTCACCTCGGGAGTTCAGCCCTTTTGTCCATGTTTGAATCAAGGCTGTAATGAGGTCAGGAGCTGAGTGGCCCTGGCGGAACCCAAACTGGGTGCCAGTGAGCAGGTTATTGCTAACCAAGTGCTGCTTGATAGAACTGTTGATGACCCCTTTCCCATCACTTTACTGATGATCAAGAGTAGACTGATGGGACGGTAATTGGCCAGGTTGGATTTGTCCTGCTTTTTGTGTACAGGACATACCTGGGCAATTTTCCACATAGCCAGGTAGATGCCAGTGTTGTAGCGGTACTAGAACAGCTTTGCTAGGGGCGTGGCATGTTCTGGAGCACAAGTCTTCAGTACTATTGCTGGAATATTGTCAGGGCCCATAGCCTTTGCAGTATCCGGTGCCTTCAATTGTTTCTTGATATAACGTGGAGTGAATCGAATTGGCTGAAGACCGGCATCTGTGATGCTGGGGACCTCCGGAGGAGGTCGAGATGGATCAGCCACTCAGCACTTCCAGCTGAAGATTGTTGCGAATGCTTCAGCCTTATCTTTTGTTCTGATGTGCTGGGCTCCTCCGTCATTGAGGATGGGGATATTTGTGACGGCTCCTCCTCCAGTGAGTTGTTTAATTGCCCACCACCATTCATGTCTGGATGTGGCAGTACTGCAGAGCTTAGATCTGATCCGTTGGTTGTGGGATTGCTTAGCTCCATCCATCATTTGCTGCTTATGCTGCTTGGCACACAAATATTCCTGTGTTATAGCTTCACCAGATTGACATCTCATTTTTAGGTATGCCTGGTGCTGCTCCTAGCATGCCCTCCTGCACTCTTCATTGAACCAGGGTTGATCCCTTGCCTTGATGGTGATGGTAGAGCGGGGAATATGCCAGGACCATGAGGTTACAGATTGTGTTCCAGCACAATTCTGCTGCTGCCAATGGCCCACAGTTCCTCATGGATGCCTAGTCTTGAGTTGCTAGATCTGTTTGAAATCTATCCCACTTAGCACGGTGGTAATGCCACACAACACGATGGAGGGTATGCTCAATGTGAAGGCAGGACTTCGTCCCCACGATGACTGCGCGGTGGTCACTCCTACCGATATTGTCATGGACAGATGCATCTGCAGCAGGCAGGTTAGTGAGGATGAGGTCAAGTATGTTTTTCCCTCACTATCCAGTCTAGCAGCTATGTCATTTAGGACTCAGCCAGCAGTGGTGCTACCGAGCCACCATTGATGCTGGACATTGAAGTCCCCCTTGCCACCCTCAGTGCTTCCTCTAAATGATGTTCAACATGGAGGAGCACTGATTTATCAGCTGAGGGAGGGCTGTACATGGTAATCAGCAGGAGCTTTCCTTGCCCATGTTTGACCTGATGCAATGAGACTTCATAGGGTCCTAACTCGATGTTGAGGACTCCCATGGCAACTCCCTCCTGACTGTATACCGCTGTACTGCTGGAGGGACTGGATATAGCCAGGGATGGTGATAAGGTATGATTCCATGAGGATGACTATGTCAGGCTGTTGCTTGACTAGTCTGTGAGCCAGCTTTCCCAATTTTGGCACTAGCTCCCAGATATTATTAAGGAGGACTTTGCAGGATTGGCAGGGCTGCGATTGCCATTGTTGTTTCTGGTGCCTAGGTTGATCCGTCTGGTTTCATTCCTTTTTTGTGACAGTCTAGTGGTTTGATGCAACTGAGTGGCTTGGTAGGCAGGAGTCACATGTAGGCCAAATCAGGTAAGGATGACAGATTTCCTTCCCTTTAGTGAAGGAGATGGGTTTTTACAACAATTGACAATTGTTTTACGGTTATCTTTAAACTTTTAATTCCAAAATTCAAATTCCACCATCTGCCGTGGCAGGATTTGATCCCTAGTCCTCAGAGGATTACTCGTCCAGTGACAATACCACTAAGCCATCACCTCTCCCCAATGTTGTCCTAACTTTCTCTTCAAGTGGATGCAAACCCATGGCATCTGCCCTGTGACCCAGGTAATTAAATTCCGGTGCTTTAAATGTACATTTCTCTTTCTTTAATCATACACCAGCTTCCAAGAATCTTGTTAACACCTCTTCCAGGTTGGCCAAATGTTTGGCTTCAGTTGACCTCGTGATCAGAACATCATCTGGGTATACTGCTACTTGGGGACGTCCTTGCAAAAGACTCTCCATTGTCATTTGGAAGATTGAACATGCAGACGATACTCCCAAGGGTAAGCGTGTATATTGATACAGGCCCTTGTGCGCGTTGATAGTTACATACCCTCTAGACATGCTATCCAGCTCTAGCTGTTGGTAAGCATGGCTCATGTCTAGTTTGGTATAGGATCTGCATCCAGCTAGCTTTGCATATAAGTCGTCTATCCTCAGGATAGGATATTTATCTAGTTTGGCTGCCTTGTTCACAGTCAATTTGTAGTCCCCACAAATGCGTAAAGCTTGGTCAGATTTCACAACTGGGAGTATGAGCGCTACCCAATACAAAAATTGGACAGGTTGGATGATGCCTAGCTTTTCTAACCAGCACAGTCCTGCATCCACCTTCTCCTTTAGGGCATAAGGCACAGGTCTGGTCTTAAAGAAACTGGGTGTCGACTGAGAATCTACATATATTTTTGCTTTTAAACCTTTTAGCTTTCTAATTCATCATGAAATACAATGTCGTATTTCCTGAACAGCTCAGGAACTCCTCCCATTCTCAAGTGAAATATTTCAGACCAGTTGAGCTTAATTTTTTGTAACCAGTCTTGGCCCAGAAGACTAGGTCCCTCACCTATCACTGTGGGCAGGATTTTCCCCCCGTCGGGAGGGGGAAATTGAAGTGCGGGCGCTCAAGGGGCGCACCTCTGATCGGCACCCCTGATCAGAGGTGTGGTGCCATTTTAGGTGGGAGGGCCAATTAAGGCCCGCCCAGCGTGACGTCCGCACGGAAGCGCTATGCTCTCCCTGTGCGGGCGGGGGGAGGGGAATCCCGAAACCTGAGAGTGTGCTCTTTCGCGCATGCGCATGAAAGAGCGCACTCATCTCCCTGAGGCTAAATGCTGCCTCAGGGAGTTCGGCTCTACAATAGAAAATATTAAAAATAGAGAAAAAAAAATCCCTGACATGCCCCTCATGTGACAGTTGGAACATGTCCATAACTTTTTAAAAAACTTTAATTACATTTTTTAAAACCTACATGAAACCTCATCCCGCCTGTGGATGAGGTTTCATGCTTTTTCTGAAGCCCGCCAGGGCTCTTGGCCTGCGACTCTGTCAATGGCCTCAATTGGCCATTGACAGGTCAGCGGGCACACAGCTGATTTCGCTGCGCCCCGCCTACCTGAAAATTTAAATGGGGCGCGGTGACATCGGGAGTTCCGCCTGACATCACCGCGTGTCATTTTACGCATCGGCAGTAGGGCCCCACCCCCCGCTCACCAACTGGGAAATCCTGCCCTATTATCACTGGAAGCTGAGCTGTCTGTTGCCTATAAGACACAGGTATTGTGGCGATGCCCTTTACCTGTATGGATTCTCCAGTGTATGTCTTCAATTGAGCTGTTGTTTGCTCCAGACTCAGTGGCTGGGTACCTTCATTTAGGTATTTAAATGTGTGCTCTCCCATCACTGTGGTTGAGGCTCTCCTATCTACCTCCGTTACTAGTGGCTTCACGTTCACTTGGATTGTGACAGTAGTAGGTTCAGTTTTTGCTGATGTGACATTGTACAGGGAATAGATAGGGAATAGATATCGTTATCGGCAGTTTCAAGTTCTGTATTTTATTCACTTCAATCATTTTGGTCTGCTGCCTTATGGCCTGTTTCGATTTTGCCCTGCATTGCTGTATTACGTGATCTTTCTTATGGCAGTAATGTCATTCTGCCTCCTTGAATCTGCAGGTGTCCAATAGGTGGTTATCCACACGTCTATAACAAATTAACCTAGGAATCACTGCTAAAAAGCTTTCATTAGGTCTTTTCATTTTTCTAGCAGCAGAGGTTGCCTCTTGCTTTGCTGGTGTGTCTCTGGTTTATGCACCATACCCGGCTGCAGGTTCCTGCCCCACTTGAAGAACAGCGCCATTTTGTATGTTTTGTAAAGCCTGTGAATCTCTTGCAACACTTTCCATGGCTTGTGCTATTTCCATGGCGCACTTCAAATTGATGTTGACTTCTGTGAGTAAGCAACGCTGAATGGCGTCATTATGAACTCCACAAACTAATCAGTCCCGCAACATATCATTGAGTGTGTGTCCGAAGTCGCAGTGCTCAGTCAACTCCTTCAACTTCACTATATGCGTTGCGTTGGACTCCCCTGGGGCCCTTACTCTGGAGTTAAACTTAAACCTCTGCATTACTACAGATGGCTTCGGCTGTTAATGCGTCTTCATGGGGTCTACTAATTTGTCAAAGGACTTAGAATTGGGTGCATTTGGGGCTGTCTGGCTATGGATGAGATTGTATGTCTTGCTACCAAATACACTAAAGGATTGCTTTCTGCTTCTTCTCCGAGGTAATTTCATTCACCACGAAATAAAAACCAAGGTGTTCTACATACTGGCTCCAGTCTTCCATTGTCGCATCATAAAGATCCATTCTGCTGAAAAGTGGCATGAGTGGTGCGTATACTTTTCTTTTTTCTTCAGATTCGATGTACTCACATTCACAATGTGAGGTGCAGCATTGGAACTATCCCAGCCTTGTTGCCAAATGTAATGACTTGATGTACCGGATAGGTTTCTGCTTGAAACAGATAACTTTATTACAGAGAGCTTTTCAGAAGCTACATGCTTCAACCGGCTCCTTGACTAGAAAGCTATGACTCCTGGATTACCCACGCTTAGGGCTCACTGGTTGCAGGGTCAAAGAACAATCACGTGACCACTGATAGGCAGTAGGAAAGACTATACCTTCAACTACTGCAAGGCCCCAGCACTGAACCCTGTGGCACTCACATGTTACAGTTTGACAAGCCGAAAATGGCACATTTTTTCCTACTTTTTACTCCCTATTAGCTAACCTATCCATGTGAAGATGTTACCCCCTATGTCATGAGCTCTAATTTTGTGTAGTCACTTTAGAAGTGGCACCCTATCAAATGCCATCTGGAAATTGAAGTACACCACATCTCTAGGTTCCCCTTTATCCATGTTGCCTGTTACCTGGGACCCTAATAAATTAGTCAAACATGATATTCCTTTCACAAAACCATGTTGACTCTACTTGATTGCATTAAGGTTTTCTAAGTGCCCTGCTATAATCTCTTTAATAATATTTCTAGCACTTTCCCTATGATAGATGTTGGGCCATCTGGCCTGTAATTTCCTGCTTTCTGTCTCCCTGCTTCCTTGAATAAAGGACTTACATTCACTAATTTACAATCTGATGGAACCTTTCTAGAATCGAGGGAATTTTCGAAAATTACAGCCAATGCATCTCTTTTCTTCACAGCTACTTCTTCGAAGAACTTAGAATGAAGTCCATCAGGTCCTGGGGACTTGTCAGCCTTGAGTTTTAATAGTTTCCTCCATATCCTTTCACTGGTGAATTTAATTGTTTTAAGTTTCTCCCTCCCTTTCAGCATTTGATTTACAATTATTTCTGGGATGTTATTTGTGTGGTCTACAGTGAAGGCAGATACAAATATCTGTTCAACACTTCCACCATTTCCTTATTTCCCATTATTAATTCCCTAGATTCACTCTCTAGAGAGCCAGCTCTCACATTAGTTACTTTTTCCCTTTTATTTTCTGCATGATGTGGTGTCTACCGCAGTCAGAAACTGGTCCAACTCCCTCTCAAAAGCAACATATCACTGAGTGTATCTCCGAAGTCGCAGTGCTCAGTCAACTCCTTCAACTTCGCTATATGCGTTGCGATGGACTCTCCTGGGGCTTTTACTCTGGAGTTAAATTTAAACATCTACATTATTACGGATGGCTTCGGCTGGTAATACGTCTTCACGGGGTCTACTAATTTGTTAAAGGAATTAGGATATAGTCAGCACCCATTACACCAGCTAGCAACAAATTCCAGAGGTTCCTTACTCTCTGGGAAAACAAGAACCATCTAATATCCAATCTATTCCTACTCCTGCACTTTTAAAACATGTGACTTGGTCATATCCAATCTGTTCAATAACAATTAGGGGTGGGAATTTTCACTGAGCGGGTGGGCACAAGCTCGACCCGCTCGAGCATAAAATGTCACGTGATGACATCGGGTGAGTGTCCCGACGTCATCGCGCACTTGTGCAATATTTCGGTTGTTGGGCGAGTGCTAGAATTGGCAGCGCGCCCACTGACAATTAATAGGTCTATTAAGGCCATTAAAGTCATATTTAAATGCAATTTTTCGCTGCCTGTCCAACCTTATGGCAGGATAATCATCCAGGCAGTCTTTGGATTTTTTATGAAACCTCATCCATGGGCGGGATGTGGTTTCCAACAGGAATTAAAAATACAAGAAAAATGTTCAAACCTCATTTACAATATGTCCCTGCTCATGTGACAGAATCACATGGGGGGACAAGTCTTTAACATTTTTATATCCTTTATTTGTGTTTTTCAAATCTTCAGCTCCCTGGGCCAGCTCTGTGCCTCAGTTAGCTTTCAGTGCACGCACCCGCACGGTTGCTTGTCTTCCTCCTGCCTCAACCCCGGCAGCGCTGAGTGCTGCCATGCGCATTTCAGGCTGGCTGGCTGTTGATTGGCCAGCCAGTGTGAAATTGAGGTCAGGGCCCGATCGTGGGTGGCAGTCAGCTTCGCGACTGCTCCCGGGCCCGCCCACCGCGCCCGCCTGACGAGGTAAAAATCCTGCCCTGTGTATCATTAGGCATGCTATCCAACCCTTTAATTGTTTTATAGCCTCAACCTGGTCACTTCTAAGTCTACATAGCTTGAAAGTAAATAGACCAAACTATTAGCCCCTTCCCATTTCCAGTGATCATAAAGGGCATCTCTTATGATCACTCCTAGCACCTTCCTGATATTGGATGTCAGGCTATTGTCCCCTGGCTCTGATTTGTCTCCATTTTTAAAAAGTAAGATCTACATGAGCTAGGATCCAGTCTAAGAGAAATATCTCTGACTCTATTGAACTATTAAAGATTTAGACAAGGGGCCCATAGAGTACTTATCCCAAAACTTTATCCATCATTTCATTTTAATGGTTGAGGTTACTGACATTGATTATGAATAATCTGATCAAGTAGACCCCAGACAGAAAGAAACCTTTGACATGGTAGCCTTTCTTCCTTTTCCTCCTCCTTTTCTTCCTCATACTACAGTACTGCTTCTCACCTTTTCTCCTGATAGGTGGTGGCAAATGCTGTTCCCTCATAATGCCAGGGCATGTAGCATATAATCACAAATCTTGAGACTCACTAAGCTGAGTATAGCATGGTTCCTCCAGAATGGTCCAGGAAGCAGAAATGTTCCTTTAAGATGCTGATGCTGTGCTCTATGTTTCCTGTGGCAGCATGAACCACATTGTAGACCTCCTATGCACATGTGTGTGGGTTCTGAACCAGAGTCAGGAGCTATGAATTCATGGGTAACCCATGTTACCCAGTACCAAGTCTTTGACTTGGGCAAGGGGTACATAAGAACATAAGAAATAGGAGCAGGGGTAGACCATAAGGCCCCTTGAACCTCCTCCACCATTCAATACGATCATGGCTGATCATCAGCCTTAGCTCTACTTTCCCACCCGCTCCCCACATCCCTTGATTCCCTGAGAGTCCAAAAATCTGTATATCCCAGCCTTGTATATATAATTCGACGATGGAGGATCCCCAAAACTCTGAGGTAGGGAATTCCAGAGATTCACTGCCATTTGAGTGAAGAAACTTATCCTCATCTAAAAAAAAATGTTTTATTATTATTTATACATGGGATGTGGGTGGCGCTGGCCAGGCCAGCAATTACTGCCCGTCCCTAATTGCCCTTGAGAAGGTGTAGGGAGCTGCCTTCTTGAACCCCTGCAGCCCCTGTGGTGTAGGTACACAGTGAGTTCCAGGACTTTGACCCAGTGACTATGAAGGAATGATCGGCTTGTTATCCTGAGACTATGTTCTAGATTTCTTAGCCAGGGGCAATAACCTCTCAGCGTCTACCCTGTCAAGCCCCTTCAGGGTAGGTCCTTCATGCCATTTAATGTGGTATTCAGGCATGTGAGCTTAAGCAGGTTGGAATGTGGAGTTCAAAAATTGAAGAGCTGGCACCCTATCAGTGGCACACACAATTTAACCCTGTGATCTTTGAATTCAATGATTTAGAGCTCAGGTGCTTCAATACGTTTTTCTTTCACAGGAATAATTAATAGAGGATTGCTGGTGCCCACAGAACAAAATGAGTCATTGACTTCAGGAAAGAGGTATTTTTTTTATTGGCAAGATGGTATTTTGTATTTCTGATTTTGTACCACAAGGTAGGTCTGCTGCTGTGATGGACTTTTTCAATGTTAAAGAGGACCTGCTGTGTAATATATGGTGATGAAGGAATTGTTACCCCTGCCCTCCAATCCACATGCCTGGCGGCCGAGGAGCAGCAATGGCTGCCACCCAAATTCCTGTTGAGCTCAGGTGGGAATTTGATCTACCCTATGGAAATTGAGACCCATGAGCGTAATCTCTGAACCTCAGGCGTCCGTGGCATGTGAGCTTGCCAATTACTCCAGCACCCCCTGCCAATCATCCCCTCCTACCCTCCAGCATGCACCAATCCCATAAAATTATATCTGTAATAGTAGTTGCTTTATAGAGGGAACTTTGGCAGCCATTACTTCAGAATTTCTCCTATGTTGGCTCCTTTAACTTGTTGCAAACCAAAGAGCTGAATATAATTATTAATCTGATCCAGGAAATGGCAAATTTTACCTAAGCGTTATCCATTCAGGGTTTTACTTGAGCAGAAACTGTAGCCCAGGATATGCAATAAGGAACTGTAAAATAGCCAAGAGATGAATAGCTTGTGACTATTGATCCAGATAACTGGGCAGCATTCTTTATCAGATCTTCCATCTCTTAAAAGTTATGTTCTACAATTTCTCATTCTTGACCTGTGTGCTGAGCTTGATAGTGCACTGTACAAGACAACTCATTAAGGCACAAGGTAACGGATGTAATTCCAGTTAGTACAGCTGTCACGATGATATGCTATATAGAATTATATATAATTGGCTGGCTTCACATATTAAACTTTTTCGAAAAGGGACATTTCACAGGAAAACATAGGGGAGAATTTTTGTCTGGCCGAGCGGGTGTGGGGCCTGTGACGACAGGCGTGTGTCCTGACGTCACCGCACATCATTTAGATTTTCAGTTTGGCGGACATGCAGCTGACTTGGCTGTCAAAGGCCTATTAAGGCCATTAATTAACTAATTAAACCTACTGAGAAAGCTGCCTGTCCAATCTTAAGGTTGGCGGGCAGGCGAAGAGCCCACGAATGAGGTTTCATGAAGGGTTTATAAATTAAAGTTTCTCATTAAAGTTCATTGACATGTCCCAGTTCACATGACACTGTCACACGAAGGGACATGTCTTAAAATTTTTTTTTTTCTTTATTAAAAATTTTCAAACTTAAAACTTATCTCCCTGAGGCACCTCTGGGAGATTTCTGCGCTCTTTTGCATGCATGCACAAAAGAGCACATTCCCGACGCAGGGAATCCCCCCCCCGCCCACTTTGGGAGCGCACAGCGTTTCCGGGTGCGCGTTATGCTGGGCTGGCCTTAATTGCCCCACCCACTTAAAATGGCGGCGTGGACCCGATTGGGGGCGCCAATGGGGTCCCCGCCTGCCCTTGCACAATCCCGCCGACGGGAGGAACATTCTCCCCATAGAGTCTGACTTAAAATGGCTGCCAATTTGCATCTGTGTAGCTGTAGTCTATTTCATGGAGACATAGGGTCTATTGAGGTCTCAATAGATAATGACCTCCCTGGAGGTGTGAAAAGCTTCCTACCTGTCCCATCAAAGTAGAAGAATGAATCATTCAGGGGTTAATTGCTGGAACATTAAAAATGAATCACCTCAGCTATCACAATGGCTAAGAGGAGCTGTGCCAGATATGAACTGATCAACTTCCCTTTAGAATATAACCAACATAGATAGAGGTCATGTGATACAACCTTTTGTGTGGATGCTTGAATTTGGGATTTGGCAGAGATATCCTAGCTGCTGGAGAACATGGCTGTCTTTCGCCCTCTTTCGCCCTCTTTCTTTCCCTCTACAATATTCCTTCCATGCTTTGAACCCTCTCTTGCTGGGTTAAAAGTGCGTCTACATTCCTACAGCAGACAGACCCTCTACTGAAAGTCATTGGATTTGTACAGCAGTGTTTCCAGGAGGAAAGGGACATACCAGCCATGACTTTAAACCAATGGCCTGAGCTGAAGGACCCACTCCTTTGGATAAAATCAATGAATCTTTATTGGCTTTCCTTTTTTTAAATCTGCACTTTAACTTGGCTAAATTTAACCTCTGATGGTCTGCAAAATTGTACTTTTTTTCCTGCATGCTTGGTGTTTGAGTGTGCATTTGCATGTGTTATTGGGAAGTAAGACACATTTGTACATTTTTAACATTTTTAATATGTTTACCTGGGTGGGTTTTAGTATAATAAAGCTAACCCCTTTAGGTGTTTAACTCAAGAGTTATGGCTTAAAACCTCTGCTATAACCAAAAGGGGAGTGGGAAAAGAGGAAAACCAGTCTATCCCTACTCACCTGGTCATAACAGAAATTTGGAGGCTAACATCTGAGATTTGAACCCATAGATTAACGAGGAATTAGCAGTAGGAACTAAATTAATCCCTAGACATAATTTTAAAAAAAACTCTAGTACAGGTTTTTACTTGTGTTGCAGTACTACAGTACTAACAGCATGTCCACTTTCAAAGCTAGTACTCTTCTAGAACCGGGTGAGGTAATTTAGAACAGTTTAAGGGCCCTATTCCTTGAAGAATTGAAGAGTGTGGCTCAGCATTTTGACCATTTCCGACCAAAAGCTAGGAAACCTGAAATTCAGAAGATGGTGGTCAACAATCTTAAAATTGAATTGGGAGAACAAGTGATAAGCACAGAACAGGTTTGGGGGGTGTTGGTGGGCTATCCCTAACTCAGGGCCAAGAGCTGAACTCTTAAAATGTCCCAGGCAATCCCAAAACTTGAGGAGGGAAATGTGGAAGCATTTTTCACTTCATTTGTGAAGCTTACAAAGCAAATGAAATGGCCAGCAGAGAGCTGGATGCTGCTAATGCAAAGCATGTTAACAGGCAAGACATACAAGGCTTATGCCATGCTGTCTAGTGATATTTCGGCAAACTATGAGATGAATAAGCAAACTCAGTGCTTATAAGCTAGTACCCGAAGCTTACCAGCAGAAATTCTGAACACTTGTAAACAGCCCAAACAAATTTGCATCGAGTTTGAAAGGGTCAAGCAACTTCCTTTTGACTGCTGGAAACAGACACTTGAAATAGAGACCACCTATGAGATAATCCTCGAGTTCAAAAACTCTCTCACTATTTTCATAAAGACCCACATGGAAGAACAAAGGATTTCAAGAGTCAGGTGAATGGTAACTCTGGCCGATGATTGAGTTTGTCCACAAGCACTTCCCCCAAAAGAAAACCTTCCCAAGCCACCCTCAAAGGCCAGAAAAGGATAAAAGATGGGAAGGTAAAAGGAGGGTGAACAGCCAGGGTTAAGAATGGAAAACTGGCAACATAGGGCTCGCCCCATCCCACACCGCCCACCCCGGCCCTCAGGTCAAAAAAGGAAGGTGCTGAGAATAAGAATGATGCCCAAAAACCTGTGTGTTTCCGTTGCAACAAGATGGGTCACCTTCAAGCTGATGCTGGAAGTTACAGGAAAAATCCATAAGATTTGTTGGGGTACACCAGACTAGTGCAGGAAAAGGGGCCCTGATGGGGAGCACAACAAGCAACCCAGTAAAAACCACTGTGGGCTTGGGAGAAGTCACTAAAATCCATGGGAGTTGTCTAGATTTTTGTCTAAGGGATAAATGACCCCATATCCAGGTAAGTCCATAGTCATACAGGGGCCTCCTTCCAAACCCTTCTGTTCGGGAAGGACATGGCCTTTCATACAGGGAGTGCATTGGATGCTGGAGATGAACTATATAAGCGGGACACGGTATATGCCCATACTTTTACATTGGGTATCGGGTATGCAGTGCGACCTATTTTCTGGACCTGTGACTATTGGGATTATGCATGGTTTACATGTGGTGGGGGCGAAAATGGTAGCTTCCCCATAGCCTTGGAGAGGCCGAGTGAGTTCAGGGAGACAATGCAGATACAGGAGAAGTCCCTTGACATTTTTCCTGATTGTGCAGTGGCTCAGTCAATGGCCGAACAAGCCCTGTCAGAGGAGGCTGAATTGGCGCCACAGAAGGATGACCCTGCCACCTGGCTAGCCAAAAGATTTTTCCGAGATTTAGATGACCCGAAGGAAGTGGTAAGCCGGCCTTCCTTGGTCAAGGCTCAACAAGCCGACCTGGCATATAAAATGTTAGCACAGACGACCCAAAATGAAGCTGAAGCAGAAGGAGTTCTGGAGTGCTATCAATTAAAATGTTAGATGTTGATGAGGAAGTGGAGACCCCTCACAGACCTGAGGATGAAGAGTGGACATTTGTTCACCAGGTACCTTAGGAAGATATTGATAGCCCACGAAATCCCCGAGACTGGGCATGTGGGTATCCGGAAAGTCTGCTTAAGCCAGCATTTTTACTGGCCATGCCTCCACAAGGATGTAGTGAAATTCTGTAAAACATGCCACAGGTTCCAGATTGTAGGGTTTGTAATAAAACTGGCACCCTTAATTACCATACTGGCTTTTGGGGAACTATTCAGGACTGTGTTGGTAGATTGTGTAGGACTCCTGCCAAGAACAAAAGGGGACCATCTGTATATTCACACCATTGTGAATGTGACTACCCGCTTTCCAGAGGCCATCCCCCTGAGAACTATTTCTGCCAAGGTAGTGATGAAGTTAACTCAGTTCTTCGCCCAATACAGACTGCTGGCTGAGATCCAGTTGGATCAGGGCACAAATTTAATGTCCAAAAATTTCCAAAAGGTCATGGGTAACCTGGATATAACCCAGATAAAGTCCTCACTCACAGGCACAACGGACTTTCGAATAATACCATCAGACCATAAAGACGATGATCAGGGAATACTGCCATAACTACCCCCATAACTGTGACAAAGGGCTGGAATTTCTCCTGTTTGCCACCAGGGACTCACCCAATGAATCCACAAGCATTAGTCCCTTTGAGCTAATTTATGGACAATGAGGCGAGGGGTTCTCTTAGAGCAAAGAGAAGAATCTTCCATGTTCGACTACATATCTGTGTTCCAGGAGTGGCTCCCAAGAGCCTGTGATGTGGCTCAGAAGCACCTTAAAACCTCCCAGACATCTGTGAAAAGATGGGCAGCCAAGCATGCCAAGACCCGAACATTGTCCCTTTGCTGAAATGTATTAATACTGCTACCCCTGTGGGGCGGAGCATAGAAAGCTGGGTTCAGTGGCCCGTACAGAGTAGAGAGGAGAAATGACAAGGTGAATTATCCAATTGACACTGCAGTAGAAAAGAGTAAAGGTTGTGTCACATCAACATGTTAAACAGTATCACAGTTGGGAAGAAGACAAACAAGCACAGGTTTGTCAGGCATCAGGGCAGAGGAGGGTGAAAGGGACAGTGAAAATGAGTTTGAGGGGGGCCTGGACGACTCTCACATAGAACTCTATCCCATCTAGTTAGCTAACACCGAGCTATTAGGGAGATTAGACATCATGCTCTCCTATTTCAACGGATCAGTAAGAGGCACATGGTCAGAGAGGGGAGACTTCAGCCTGAATGAGACTAAGACTGAGTGAGTATGTTTGGAAATTTGGTTCAAAGTGGGAAAGAGGTGCATAGGGGGAAAGAGTTGCTTTAGGTAAAGTTTATTGCAGGAAGTAAAGTTTGCTGAGTGGGGAATTTGGTGAAGGACAGGGAGGAGGTGCTTTTTTTTCCTTCTACTCTTTTTCAGCTTCCAGTATTCGATTTCTACTTTGGTGCAGCAGAAGGAGCAGGTAAACCAGTACTGTATGTACTGTACTGTTTTATCAGTATTGTAAAGTTTATTGGCAGTGCTGAAACCTATTTGGAGGTGTAGGATTTATTGATTATAATTAATTAATTAGCAATCAATTAATTTACACATGTTAGAGATGGCAGGGCAGGGGATGTACTGCGATTGCAGGATGTGGGAGCTTCTGGATACTGGTGTGATCCAGGGTAAACACATCTGCAGTATGTGTTTGTGGCTGCAGGAACTTCGGCTTTGAGCTATTGAGCTGGAGGCCAAGCTGGAGACACTGTGGCATATCAGGAAGGGGGAAAGTTACTTGGATACTTTATTCCAGGAGGCGGTCACACACCATAGGATAGGGTCTTCTGATTTGGTCAGTGGTCAGGGACAAGAGGGTGTGCCTGCAAGTGAGGCAGATAAGGGGAGCCAGAGGGCAGGAGTGCAGGAGCCTCAGCCCTTGCAATTGTCCAACAGGTTTGAGGTTTCTTCATCCTGTTTGGATAAGAATGGGGCTGCAGGGTGGATGAGCTGACTGGCCATGGCATAGTAGTGCAGGAAGCCATTCAAGTTGGGGGAGTTACAAGAAATGTAGTGGTGTTAGGGGACAGTATAGTCAGAGGGATTGACACCATTCTCTGCAGCAAAGAGCGTGAGTCCGGATGACTGTGTTGCCTGCCCGGTGCCAGGGTTTGGGACATTTTCTCGGGGCTGGAGAGGAACTTGGGAGGGAGAGGTCCCAGTTGTCGTAGTCCATGTTGGTACCAACAACATAGGCAGGACAAAGAAGGAGGTTCTGCATAGTCAGTAAGAGGAGCTTGGTGCCAAATTAAGAAGGAGAACCTCAAAGGTCATAATCTTTGGGTTATTACCTGAGCCACGTACAAATTGGCATAGGACAAATCAGATTAGGGAGATGAATGTGTGGCTCAAATACTGGTGTAGGAGAAGTGGGTTCTGGTTCGTGGGGCACTGGCACCAGTACTGGGGAAAGTGGAAAGTGGGATCTGTACCTGAACTGTGCTGGGACCGGTGTTCTTGTTAGCCAAATAACTAGGGAGGTAAAGAGGATTTTAAACTAAGTAGTGGGGGCAAGGGATCAAATTTGGGAAGATGTGGTAAATCAAAGAGTAGAGACAAGGCAAAAGAGGAAGGTATTATTACGGGAAATGAAAAATCCCGCCAGTGGATGAGGTTTCATGTTTTTTCAGAAGCCCACTGGGGCTCCTGGCCTGCCCACCAGCCTTAAGGTTGGATGGGCAGGGCCTTTAATTGGGTTAATTATCCTGTCAATGGCCTCAATTGGCCATTGACAGGTCCGTGAGTGGACAGCTGATTGCGCTGTCTGCCCGCCTTCCTGAATATTTAAATGGGGCTGGATGATGTCGGGGATTCCCTGCCCCCAACTCGCCGACGGAAAAATCCTGGCCCACATCTGGAGTAGTGTGTATAGTATTGGTCACCTTATTTAAGGAAGTATGTAAATGTGTTGGAAGCAATTCAGAGAAGGTTTACCAGACTAATACCTGTAATGGGCGGGTTGTCTTAAGAGGAAAAGTTGGACAGGCTAGGCTTGTATCTGCTGGAGTTTAAAAGAGTAAGAGATGCCTTTATTGAAACATATAAGATCCTGAGGGGTGTTCACAGGGTGGATGTGGAGAGGATATTTTCTCTTGTAGGAGAATCTAGAACTAGGGGTCACTGTTTAAAAATTAAGGGGTCGTCCATTTAAAAAGTAGAGATGAGGCGAAATTTTTTCACTCAGAGGGTTGTGAGTCTATGGAACTCTCTTCCTGAAAAGGTGATGGAAGCAAAGTGTTTGAATATTTTTAAGGCAGAGGTGGATAGATTCTTGGTAAGCAAGGGGGTGATAGATTATTGGGGGTAGGCGGGACGCAGATTTGAGGTTACTATCAGATGAGCCATGATCTTATTAAATGGTGGAGCAGGGTCGAGGGGACAAATGGCCTACTCCTGCTCCTTGTTCGTTTGTTCGTATTGAATAGCTCTATAACTCAAAACTAAATTGCTCCCTGTCTTTTCAAAGAATGCATTGTGCAAAATGCATTGAGATTTTTGTTGGAAAGGTGCTACATGAATCCTGATAACTTACGTTTTGCCAGGCTATTCAGTAATTCATAAAGTGAAATTAAATAAATCTATTGATGAGATATTATTGAAAATACTTCTTTTAACATGTGGCCATGATTTTTCAGGTATACTGCAACTATGCTTTGCAGATAAAATGCTACGTACTATTTAAATTATATTCCATCATATTATTCAAGCATATTATTAGTGACTATCGCTCACATTATATGCTGTCATGCAATTAATATACTTTACTTGAACAGAATGTTTTGTCTATAGGTGAAGTGTAAGAACTTGACATTATCATGGAATTTATTTAATTATTACTTCCTCTCTCTTCTAAGGGTCGAGAGAAAACAGCTTACAACCACTTTCAACAATGACAATGTTGAAATAATACAACAAATTACCTCTGTGCTAACATATTTCATGATAATTATTTAATGAATCTTTTAAGTGATAGGGTCAGTCAATGATTCCTAATTGAATTGTATAGGGAAATTATTACAGTCCCCTGCATCATATTTAATGTAAAATTATCCTCTTTTAAAATAAGAAGCTAATTTAAAAATCTGACTCATTTATTTCTTTCAGTGCCAATTATGTCTTCCCCAGAGTGATGCCTTTATATCTTTATATTTGCCTTTCTAAATCAGAAAGATAATACTGTGAATGCATTTAATCTACTTTAGAAGATGTTGAGATGGTGTTTATAGATTTCAAATAGCAAGTGGAGTCCAAAAATCCTTAACAATGCCACACTTGATTGCAATCTGGTAGAGATTTTAGCTAGTTTAGTATGATGAAAGTCTATCCTTCTCCCAATTCAGTATATGTCCCCACTCTTATTAGCATACTTATATGGAATCCACATAGCTGATTAAGGTAAAATTAACATATCTAATCACAAGTGAGGTTCGCAGAGTCCACTCTGCATTTAGTTGCAAAGAAAGGTTTTAAGCAAAGTGGTTGAAATCAAACAACTTTCTGGTAAAAACAAAAAGCTAAAAGCTACTGCGGATGTTGGAAATCCAAAACGAAAACAGAATTACCTGGAAAAACTCAGCAGGTCTGGCAGCATCGGTGGAGAAGAAATCAGTTAACGTTTCAGGTCTTCATGACCCTTCGGCAGAACTGAGTATAGTTAGGGGAAAAGTGAAATATAAGCTGGTCTAAGGTGGGGGGGGGGGCGGGGGGGGGAGAGAAGTTGAGGGTGTGGTGATTGTGGAGATAAGAAAGCAGTGATAGGAGCAGTGATAGGAGCAGATAATCAAAAGATGTCACAGACAAAAGGATCAAAGAGGTGTTGAAGGTGGTGATATTGTCTGAGAAAAGTGCTAATTAAGAATGGAAGACAGGATACTCAAGGTACAGCTCTAGTGGGGGTGGGGTGGAAAGACTAACAAAGTTTTAGTTTTAGATTTAAAAATAATGGAAATAGGTGGGAAAAGAAGAATCTATATAAATTATTGAAAAAAAAGGGGGAGGGGGGAGAAACGGGGTGGGGATGGGGGGAGGGGGAGTTTAAGATCTAAAGTTGTTGAATTCAATATTCAGCCCGGAAGGCTGTAAAGTGCCAAGTCGGAAGATGAGGTGCTGTTCCTCCAGTTTGCGTTGTCCCGGAGGGAACGATCCCTACGGAATGCCGTCAGGGGGAGTGAAGGGAAGATGTGTTTGGCATCATGCTGGAGTTGGCAGAAATGGCGGAGGATGATCCTTTGAATGCGGAGGCTGGTGGGGTGATAAGTGAGGACAAGGGGGACCCTATCATGTCTCTGGGAAGGAGGAGAAGGCGTGAGGGAGGATGCGCGGGATATGGGCCGGACACGGTTGAGGGCCCTGTCAACGACCGTGGGTGGAAAACCTCGGTTAAGGAAGAAGGAGGACATGTCAGAGGAGCTGTTTTTGAAGGTAGCGTCATCAGAACAGATGCGACGGAGGCGAAGGAACTGAGAGAATGGGATGGAGTCCTTACAGGAAGCGGGGTGTGAGGAGCTGTAGTCGAGGTAGCTGTGGGAGTCGGTAGGCTTGTAGTGGATATTGGTGGACACTCTATCATCAGAAATTGAGACAGAGAGGTCAAGGAAGGGAAGAGAAGTGTCAGAGATGGACCATGTGAAAATGATGGAGGGGTGGAGATTGGAAGCAAAATTAATAAATTTTTCCAGGTCCCGACGAGAGCATGAAGCAGCACCGAAGTAATCATCGATGTAACTTTCTGGTAACACCTTCAACTGCCAGAATCAAGCATATTCTGTGTTTCTTATTCATAGAATTTAACAAGATAGAGAGGCTGTTTTTATATTGCATAGAATTTACAGCACAGAAACAGGCCATTCAGCCCAACAGGTTTGTGTAAGCGTTCATACTCCACATGTGCCTCTTCTCATCCTACTTCATCTAACTCAATCAGCATATTCTCTTATTCTTTTATCCTTCATGTATTAATCTAGTTTCTAGTTTTCCCTTCAATCTAGTTTCCTCTTAACTGCATCAATGCTATTTACCTCAACTACTTAATATGTTAGCAAATTCCATATTCTAATCATGCTCTGGGAAAAGAAGTTTCTCCTGTATTCTGTACTGGATTTATTAATCACTATCTTATATATTTTAATATATTTTATGACATAGTTTTGGACTCCCCCACAAGTGAAAACATCTTCTCTACGCCTACCCTATCAAACCCCTTCAAAATCTTCAATACCTCTTTTCTTCACCCCTCAGCTTTCTCTTTTCTAGAGGAAATAACTCCAGCCTGGCCAATCTTTCTTGGTAGTTATAACTTCTCAGTATCATCCTTGTAAATCTTTTTCACCCTTTCCAGTGCCTCTATTTCAGTTTTGTAATATGAAGGCCAGATCTGTATGCAGTATTCTAATTGTGGTCTAACTAAGGTTCTATATGAATTTAACATCATTTCTATTCTTTTCAATTCTGTTCCTTTAGAAATGAACCCAAGTTCTTTATTTGTACTTTTTATGGCCTTGGTGATCTGTGTAGCTACTTTTAATGATTTGGGAATCTGTACCCCCTATGTCCTTTTGCTCTTCTAACCCATTTAGATGTTTATTTTCCAATAAGTATATGGACTCCTTATTCCACTTATCAATGTTGAAATTAATTTGTCATATACACGCCCATTTTGAAAAAAACATTCACAGGATGTGGGTGTCACTGGTTAGGCCAGCATTTATTGTCCATCCCTAGTTGTTCTTGAGAATGTGGTGGTGAGTTGCCTTCTTGAACCACTGCAGTCCATGTGGTCTAAGTACACCCACAGTGCTGTTAGGAAGGGAGTTCCAGGATTTTGACACAGTGACAGTGAAGGAACTATGATATGTTTCCAAGTCAGGATGGTGAGTGACTAGGAGGGGAACTTCCAGGTGGTAGTTTTCCCATCTATCTGCTGCCCTTGTCCTTCTAGAAGGTAACGGCCATGTGTTTGGAAGATGCTGTTGAAGGAGCCTTGGTGAATTCCTGCAGTGCCTCTTACATATGGTACACACTGCTGCTACTGTGCATCAGTGGTGGAGGGAGTGAATATTTGTAGATGTGGTGCCAATCAAGCGGGCTACTTTGTCCTGGATGGTGTCAAGCTCCTTGAACGCTGTGGAAGCTGCACTCATCCAGGCAATTGGGGAGTATTCCATCATTCTCCTGACTTGTGCCTTTAAGATGGTGGACAGGCTTTGGGGACTCAGGAGGTGAGTTACTCATCGCAGGATTCCTAGCCTCTGACCTGCTCTTGTAGTGTTGACCCTCTTTGTCAAGTGCAATGCCTCCTCCATGGAGAGAGTGCCGACTTTCATGGAAAGGCTTCTCCAGGGATTCAATCAGAGGTTCCTGGGGATGCGTTCAGACCTGCAAGCCTACACATCAGCAATGACCGCAGCTGGTCAGTGTCAGTGTGGGAGATGGATTGGGCACCCAGTATACCAGCTAGGTGCCCGTCCATCAATGGTGAGCAGGGAGATCCAAAGCGACCTCACGTTGGTGCACGTGCTGCCTGTCGTTTCTGCGGGCTCCTCTCAAGGTGCTCTGGATGACAGCAGCAGCTCTTCTGCCCCTCTGCCAGTGACTGTGGCTGCGGCGACTGGGGAGATGCCAGCTGTGGCACTAGCCAGGCGGGGCCAGCACTTGCTCCATGGGCCCGAGGACGCTTGCCAACGTCATCAAGGCCAACAAGACAGCAGATTGAGCAGGCTGTCTCCAACCGGTGCCAGCGACGGGGGAGCACCTAGACATAGCACCCACCAGCGAAAACCTAAAGCACCCTTAGCACAACATGGCCTGATCACGGGTGATATTTGTTTCCCCCATTTTCTGTTCTTTTTTTAATGGTGTGATGGAAAACACCTGTCAACGTTAATTTTTGCAATGTTTTTCAGTCAGGATAAATGATATTTTTTTTGTGCAACTAGCCTCTGGATACTTCATTTGTTCTGTAGGTGCAGGGCAAACCATGATGTTATGATGGACATGTGACTCCTTAAACATTATTTGAATGGCACATAATGTATGTTGTTGACCAAGGAACTGGTCCTGTCAGGGATTTAGTATGGAGCCTGCAGCCCTGGCATGTGGTGCTAGTTCTTATTTGGTAGGCTAGCTGAAGGAGCTTTGGATGAAAGCTTTCCGGGTGTCCCTGCCTCCCTGCAGGTTACCCAGGTCAGCGTCTATGCCCTCATCATTCTCCTGACCGTGCTCGTCCTCGGAGTCACTACTGGACTCATCGTCTGTTGCCTGAGCAACTGCGTCAAGATGTTCTTCCTCCACTGTGTCCCCCCTTTCCAGTGCCAAACTGTGGAGAGCACAGCATAAAACCACTATCAGTGACACACAATCTGGGGGGTATTGCAGTGCGCACCCTGAACGGTCCAGGCATCGGAAGCACATCTTGAGAAGACCAATGGTTCTCTCTACCACTGCCCTTGTGAGGCATGGTTCCTGTTGTACTGCTGCTTGGCCTCTGTTCTTGGGTGGCGGAGAGGTGTCATGAGCCATCTTTTCAGCAGGTAGCCCTTGTCACCCGGCAGCCATCCATCCAGTCGGGCTGGAGCACTGAAGAGCCTCAGCAGCTGGGAGTGTCTCAGGATGTAAGCATCATGGGAGCTGCCTGGGTACCTTGCACAAATTTGCAGGACCTGCATCCTGTGGTCACACACTATCTGCACGTTCATGGAGTGGGAGCCCTTCCTGTTGACAAAAGCACGGGGCTCACCTGCTGGCACCTTGCTGGCCACATGTGTACAGTCTATTGCACCCTGGACATGGGGGAACCCAGCAATCGGTGCGGAGCCTCTGGTTCGCTCAGCCTGGCTGGCCTCGTCTGTATGGTAATGAATGAAAGTCAATGCACGCCTGAACAGAGCATCTGTCACCAATTTGACGCAACTGTGGACAGCTGATTGGAAGACTCCACACAAATCCCCCACTGACCCTTGGAAAGAGCCGTGGCATAGAATTTGAGGGCCACCGTGACCTTCAGCGCCACTGGCATGAGGTGTTCACCCACACAGTCAGAGCTGATCTCAGGGCCGATCCTCTGATAAATGGAGGACACTGTCTCCCTTGAGAGACGGAGCTTCCATCGGCACTGCACTTCAGACAAGTTGGGGTAGCTGCATCGCCGTCTGTAAACCCTGGCAGCAGGATATTGGCATCTTCTGCAGCCCCTTTTGCCTTGGCTTTCCTGCTGGCCTTGCGCCCCCTGTGCCTGCATCTCTCCTCCCATAGGTCGCTCCCCTGGAAGCTGAACAGGGACACCTGGCCTCCTCCCTCTTCTGGCCCTCTCTTCCTCCTCAGAGGAGGTGTCTCCAGTGGAGACCACAATCCCCATTACCAGGGTATGGGAAGGCTGTCTGATATCTGGAAGGGCCCACACGGTGTGAATCCTCTGGAGGCCTGGACAACATCACTGAATCCTGAACTAAAGCCTCTAAATTCTCTGAATGCAGCTCTGAAGCGAGATGAAGCTGTCCTGTTCACAGAAAGAACCAGCAGCAAGTGATATCCTGCACTTCTCACTAATTGCTTTGACAAGGCCCTTGTCCCCTCTTTTCCTGTCCATGGATGAGGTTTTGCAAATTTTGGCCTGCCCATGCGACGGCCTAAAAATCACACGGGCTACGTAAAGCCAGAGATCAATGGTGTCCAAAGGGCCTTAACTAGTGACTTAATTAATAGCAGACACATCTCCGTCTTCAGCATGCGCCCACCTAGCAAAATATCGCGAGTGAGCACGTTGATGTCGGCATGCTCGGCTGATGTCAACGCGTTTATTTCACGCTCTGGCGTGTTGGGCGTGTGCCCGCATACCGAGCGAAAAATTCTGCCCTTGATTTCTGATTTCTGATTTCTGAGTGTAATATTGTGAACAAAATTGGTCCCAGCACCGAACCCTGTGGAACACCACTCTGAATAAATGCCTTTAGTCCCTACTCTCTGTTTTCTGATTTGGAGCCAACTTGCTAACCATTCTGCTACTTGTTCCCTGACTTCACGTGTTCTGACCTTAGTCATAGTCTACTATGTGAGAACTGGTTGAAGGCTTTTTGAAAATCTATCTACTACATTAGTCTTATCTAATGTTTCTTTTATTCTCTTAAAGAAGAAAATAAGGTTGGTCAAGCATATGGTTACTCTTTAGTATTGATTTATAGATATTTTTATTGAATTTTTGATTTCATTATCTTTCCTACCACAGATGTTAAACTAATGTACCTATAGTTCCCTGGACTTATTCTATCTCCCTTTTTAGCTATAGGAATCACATTCATTGTCTGCCAATCCTCTGGCATTATTCCCTTTTATAATGCAATTTTATACACATATATATTAGTGCCTCTGGTAATATCATGGCTTGCTTCTTTTAGTATACACAATTGCAATCCATCTGGATCAGAGGACTTAGCCTCTCTAAGTTTGAATAATTTATCAATTGCCCTCCCCCTTTCTACTTTAAAAACCTTGATATCTTCTTTGATATTATCTTCTAATGTCATGCCAATTCTCCCGGTTGAATACAGAAACAAACTAATCATTCAATATTTTGGTAGTTTTGCTGTGATTACCTGTGAGCATTGTTACGATCCCCGTGGAGAGCAACAAATTATAAGAACCAAACTTATCAAACAACCTCAATGGCAGAAACTAATGGACAAAATTTTACTTTTTATAACTTTTACTTTAACAATCAAACCAAAATCAACATAAATTAAACATGAATTAGCTGGCAAATTCTATTCAATAGAAACTATAATTACACTTTAAATAGCTGATACAACAAAGATAGATGTCACCAGTTTACAGGCAATCCCCTGAGCACATATATCACTACATCAAGCCACAAAGCCCTTCAAAACTCTATCTTGCTCAACTCCTTATCTTCATGCGGGATTTGGTCATCAAGTCACCTTTGACAGCAGTTTTACTCCATCCAAATTCAACGGATATGGTTATCACCAAAATGGGCACACTTCCTAGCTTGGTTCACAGCAGTCTTGACACTCACAGCAGTCGTGAAGGTGGGGATTCTCCAAAATAACTGAAGCAGTGGCAGTAACTTTATTTCACTATCACTGCTGCCAAACCCAATCTTCAGGTTTCATTCTTTTTCAGCTGTCCCACACGAACAACTCTCCTCAGCCTGCCTGCTTTGACCTTCTGTTGAAATCTGACCTCTGAGATGTCAGTGCGTTTACATTTTGGATTCAATCACTTTCCATTTCTTTGGCAACCTGAGGTCACAGTTTGATTTCCCAGAAATCTGATGTCACAGCCAGGAGTCCAAAGTTACAACCCCCACCCCAACCTCAACTTTCCCAGAAACTGAAGTTTTTGTTTCCCTTTCAGTGAAGGACTGTCTCAAAAAGTACAGGCTTTGAAACCAAAGGCAGTGCAGACAACAGCTTGCACACACTTCTCCCCCTTGATCTAGCAGCAAACAGCAGATTTCATCACAGGATATTGTGTGTAATCCTTAGTGACCCTATCTCTATCATGATTGTCTTTTTGTTATTTATGTGTCTACAGAATATTTTACTATTTATTTTTATACACCTTGATAATTTAATTTCCTAACTCTCCTTTGTTTCCCTAAATTTTTTTTTACTCTTTCTTAATATCCTTTTGTCATCCTCTCCTTTATTACCTATGCCCTTAGTGGATACATGTTTCTTTAATTTTAATTTTACTCATATCTCTTTATTCATTCATGGCATTCCATTTTTTCCCGAATATGCTCTTGTTTTGTAGATGGGTATATTTCTCCTGAACTCTATGAACCGCCTTCTTAAACATTTCTCACTGCTGTTGAATCTCTTTATCAAACTTTTCCCAGTTCACTTTCCCTAGTTCTATTCATATCCCCTCAAAATGTTTTTTTTTCCTATGGATTTTGTCCCTGGATTTTGTCTTACTTCTTTATTTTGAGATCTTTATCTTAAACCTTATTATGTCATGATTGCTATTGCCTAGATTTTCTCCTGCATTCTTGTATCTACTCTGGTTAATTTTCCATTACCAGATTCAACATTGTTGATGAGCATCGTAAGAAGGAAAGGAGCCCTGAATGCACTGTCCATTTCCTTATTACCTTTCCCTAGCTCTCCTTGTTGATTTAATTGAGGGTAGTTAAAATCTTCCATGACTATTAGTCTGTCCTTTGCTCATTTCATGGATATATTTACATGTTTCTTTCTCTCATCCCTTTCAATATTTAGTGGTTTGTAGTATCCCTGTTAGCATTATCGATCTGCTCTTCTTTTTTATCCCAATCCATATGGATTCTATTCCAAGGCCTTTTCAGATTTCCTATTTATATTATCATAGTTTCATTACAATTAACAAGATGACCCATTCATGATGAGGACCAATTTCCTTCTTCAGCAGCCAGGCATAAGAGGTTGCTCACGTGGAAGCATTTAACATAAATTAGGGCACACGCAGCTCATGATTTTTGGTGCATTCATTTTGATGGATGAAAAATCATGAGCAACTTGTGTTGAATTTATGATAAGCTCTTCTGTCCCTTTGACTTCTTGTGCATGTTCTGAAGAAAGAATTCTGCTTCCTGATATCATGAGTGGACTAGTGCAGTTTTTACAGCTACAAGTATTCTATATCACCTGACCTATTTTATTCACATCTATCACAATATTTTTTTCAACTATAATTATAGTTTGTTTGGAAAGCAAGAAATCAAGAAATCTGTTTATGACATTACTTTGTCTTATTATCATGATCTTATTATCATAGTTGTGAATATATTATCAACCTAAAAATCACTATTGCAGATATTAGCAGATAAATGCATGAAACATCCATAAGATTTTTCTCTCCTTGCTTAGCATCAGTGTTAACTCATTTGAAATAATCAGGTTATGCTTGCAAAATAATGTACAATAGAATGCTATACAACAATGTTAAAGGTTGCCCAATAATATTCGCAAATTATTTTCTGGTCAATGCTTTTGTGTGCTGCAATTGGTCGAGTCTGATTATCTGATTAACAGTTTGTGAGCAACATTTTTATTCTTAAATGCAGCTTCTATACATAACTGGAAGGAAGTTAAAAAAATCAAGGAAAATGTGAAGAAGCCAATGCTGTGCAAGCAGGTAAAACAAGTGAAAGAGACAAATTGCAGAAGTTGATTGTGTATGTGAACTAAGGGACTTATGGAACTGATTGATTTTTTTTCCATTAAAAGGTTGCAACCTTGAGTCCATGTGTGAACCACATTTCCTCCACAGCTGGACTCTATTATGGCTATATTCACTTTCTATTTTCAACACCAGGAGCTGCAGGACCACAAGGGACCTGTGAATTTTACACAGTTGAGTATAACATGAAGGAAAATTAATTATCTTGAACTCCATTATAGTTTATCAGCTTGTAGAATCACAATGGGCTCATTGTGGAATGTTTGGGGGCTGCCTGCATTGGTGTTGGTTGACATTTGTGGTCCTTGCTTAGCTTGTCCTCTTTCTATTGGAATTTTTTAAACTTTCTCTTCTTTCGCTATATAGCACAAATAGAGGGAATTGTTTAGGTCATTAGTATATAAGAGGTGCAGGCACAACAGCATTTAACAAAAGTCTTAACAGGATATTTGCTGACTGTGCTTCAGAGTAATACCTGGGAGAATGTTGTTTTGCTTCTTCTTTTAAACCCTCCGATAGAAACAGTATTGTCCCTTGTGCTTTGGGGTTTCCCTTCTTTGAAATTTGAAGCCTTCACTGCAGGTTGCCCTCAGTACAGATAGAAAGGAAAGCCTATGTAGAGGTAGAAGAGGAGGTTTAGATGGATCATTAGAGGGAGGACAAGCTGATCAGACATCACAGAAGATCTCTGACTGCATGCCCCACATCTGTACATTACATAGTAATATGCTAGTTTCTAACCCTGGACAATCATCAATGTATAAGAAGGTTTGCTTGTTTCACAAACCTGTACTAGAGCTGTACCAGATGCCTGTCTCAGATCTGGACTCCACCTTCACCAGAGAGGCTTTCTAATGTCAGTGAAAGTAACAACTATCCTCAACTTCTATACCACTTCAAACTATCAAGCTAGAGCACAGAGCAATACTTAACATCAGCCAAATGGTTGTCCATCTTTGCATTAAATAAGCAATTGATATATTGTTTGCTTAACATGGCAAGTTCTTAACCTTCCCCAAAGATATTGCTTATCAAAGCGACAGGGTTGTCAAATTTTATAGTGATAAAATTTCCCTAGTCATCAACTGCACAGACTTTGCCATATGTGTGCTTCTCTAGAACGTTACCAACTTTCTCAACAGGAAAGGCTATCACTATGTGACTATATGGCTGGTTTATGATCATAACCACCCTATAATGTATGTGAATGCTTGCCATTCAGGCAACTGCCAAAATTTTTTTATTGTAAAGAAGTCTACCAAAGCAGCACTGTTTGCAACTGGAAGATAGATTTCTTGGTGACTTGCTTGAAGAACAGAGCAATGACTGATGACCCCAGCTACCTTCAACCACATGTTCAGGCATCTGAAGGACTAGAGGGAGGGTACACATACGGTAACTGCCCTGAGAGACTGCATTATTGAGGTTCAGTGCAAGTGTGAGGTGCCTAGTAGAAGGCCTTGACTTGAGTTGGGTAGTGGGAATAAGCCAAGAAGGATACTTGCCTGAATTGTAGGCCAGAACACATAGCTCTTTCAACAAGACACACAATGGATGACCACAATCACAGCTTCTATGCACAGGCCTAAAATAATAACCCCGAGCTGTGAGTGCAAATTCCACTATGGCATTTTCTGCATGGGAATTTAGTAAATAATTCTCAGAATAAATGCTAAAAAAGTAATGATTGTGGCCAGGTCAGGAAAAATTGATTTCCTGTTTCTTGTACCATGTAGCACTGTATATCCTACCTCATGATTGAGTGGTTGGCAACTAAACTGGCTCCCCTACCAGGCTAGCCTGGTGAGGAGGGTTGCTGGGGCCCCTGTAGGATGAAGAACAAGAGCTGTCAAAAGGTGGATGAACTTTCTAGTCAGCCAATGGCCACTCGGGGGTGATGGTGTCACCTTAAAAACACCTGCTGGAGAGGACTAGCGACCCCGAGAGTATCAGCCTACAGTCACTTTGCATGAGAAAATCACGTTGGTTAACATCAAGGAAGCCAATAGCTGAGGCCTCCAGGATTGTGATATAAAAGCAAAATGCTGCAGGTGCTGGAAATCTGAAACAAAAACAGAAAATGCTGGAAAAACTCAACAGGTCTAACAGCATCTGTGGAGAGAAAGACAGAGTTAATGTTTCGAGACCGTATGACTCTTCTTCAGAGCTAGCTGAAGAAGAGTCATACGGACTCGAAACATTAACTCTGTCTTTCTTTCCACAGATGCTGTTAGACCTGTTGAGTTTTTCCAGCATTTTCTGTTTTTGTTTCCTCCAGAAGTGTGCTCATCTAGATCTAACTAGGGAGGGCTCTACACCTGACAATGCGGGGGAGGCACTGTATGATGAGACACACTTAAACTCATTGCAAACGCCCTGCAAAGGAGGATAGCCATCTGGTGCCGCAAAAGGATGAATGATCTCCTCTATTCCACAAGGGTAGGTCACTCTTTTGATCACTCCTAACTCAGACACTCACAAACCCATCACACATCCACAGGGCCTTCACTCACTGCCAGTGCAAAGGACATCACCATTCATTCTTTCACACACACCGTCATTGTCCTCATCCCTTCCATGGGACCACTCACCACCCACACAGGCCAGGCATACTTAGCATCTGGCCTGGCAGGCGTACTGATACACTCTCCCCATCTCTATCCATGCAGGACAAACTGGCACACAACAGTAGGGAAAGGTCGCGGACTGGTGGAGGGATGCCGGAGATCAAAGTTCTGACAGAATTCGAAAACAGAGCCATTCAGCTGGCCGGCGATGATCGGGGACGGTCCTGTGCTGACGGTGAGGTCTGCGCTGCTCTGCCAAGTGAGGATCCAGCAGTGCAACATCATCAGACAACCATGGTGTGAGTGATGTGCCCTCTTTCACAGGCCACTGCCATGTACTAATTATCTTCCCTTGCTTTCACAGGCACAAATGCCAAACAGCCGACAGAGTCCATGACCCAGGACCTCCAATCAAGCCCTGACGGAGCCTCTGAAGAGGAATCTGAAGGCAGCCTCCCTGAAGTCCCGTCACAGCGCTCACCCACACCCTCCACCAGCGCAGAGACACACACCTCGGTGGGACCTTGCTTTAGAATAGCCTCAGGATCACAACCTGGTAAGCACATCGCACTTTCTGATCCACAACAGGCGGAGGCAGGAACTTCCCAGGTCCCCGGCACTCGGAGGACTGCTGGAGACCAGAACGTTGCTGAGTCCGAGTCAGATGACAAGCCTGGAAACCGTGTGCACACCTGCAGGATGCGTTTCTGGTAGTTGCATACCAGCTGCACGTTTAGTGAGTGGAAGCCCTTATGGTTGATGAAGTCCACCGAGTGTAGTAACTGAGACCTGAGAGCCACATGAGTGCTGTCAATCGCACCCTGCACCTGTGTGAATCCTGAGATCAGGGAAAACCCAATGGCCCTTGCATCCTGGCTTTTCAGGTCCCGGGCAAAATGCACAAAGTTGTGTGCCATGGAGAAGATGGCATCAGTGACCTCATGCATGCATTTGTGGGTGGCAGATTGTGAAACTGAACAGAGGTCTTCTGTGGAGCCCTGAAAGGAGCCACTGGCATAGAAATTGAGCGATGTAGTTGCTTTCACAGCCACTGGCTCTGGATGCCCTTCATGTCTGCTTGGCGCCAAGTCCTGCAGTAAGTGTCAGATGTGAGCCATCAGGTCCCTAGACATGTGCAGTCATCTGTGACACTGGTTCTCAGTCATCTGCAGGAATGACAGGTGCATCTATAGACCCTGGGTGCCACTAGGCACTGACCAGCCACGGCTCGCTGTTGCTCCTGGGCAGCGTGTGTAACAGCCCCAGCAGCCCATTCTTCCTGAGGTTGCTGCCCCTGCCTTTGCGCAGCCAGGGGTCTCAGTCGCTCTCCCCTCAGTCTTCCAAGGTCTGTGTAGGCCATCAGGTGTACAGCAAGGTCACCAGGATCCATGATCCTGACGTGGTCCTCCTGCAGCATGAAAGCGAGAGAGAGACATGGTTATCATGGCCGTGCTTAGTACCTTTCCTGGCCCTGTGTGACCACCACTTAATGCTTCCAGGAGAGTGCTGGTCACCCCTCGGATGGCCAGAGATGAGTGCGCTGCATGGCTGCCCTGTCAACCTGTGACATGGGGGACACTGGTCCAAACCAGGATGCTGAGATTGCAAGGGGCTGTGAGCACCTCCAGCAGTGACTGCTACATGGCCAGTGTTGGTGAGGAGATTGTACAATGTGTGCAGCCCAACTGCTCTGCGGTCCAATAAAGTGGTGGCGGACTCGAAGTCTGTGCCAGGGGGGCGGGGAGCGGGGGGTGAGGGGGTAGTATTGCTTGTATGGGCGGGCAGGCTAGGAGCCCAACCCCAATCATATCACTGTAGCTGTGCCTGATCTGTCTCAGTTGCAGAGGCATGGTCAGTTTATTCAGGTGTCCCTAATGTGTGGCCACTTCCCTCACTTACCCTGCCCCCCACCTCGATTGCCTGTCCATGGGATGCAGCGCCAGGGCAGCACTTGACCCGCCCCCCCCCACCAACTCTGCGCCTCTGAGGTTGGCCAGCACTTGCCCCTGGACACCCCAACCCTCCACTCAGCAG
Source organism: Cetorhinus maximus (assembly GCF_964194155.1). Taxonomy (NCBI): domain Eukaryota; kingdom Metazoa; phylum Chordata; class Chondrichthyes; order Lamniformes; family Cetorhinidae; genus Cetorhinus; species Cetorhinus maximus. The sequence continues at coordinate 112,174,752 of NC_135882.1, read as the reverse complement.
TCACCTCTGGGGTCAGGCATCAATTGCTGCCCCCCATCCCCCCCCACCCCGCCCCCCCCACCCCCCACCCCCCACCCCCCCGGCGCCCCTGAGGCCTGTAAACAACAGGTGAGCTGTGGAGAACGCTGTTGCTCACTTGCCTCAGTTCCCCCAAAGTGAAGGCCGCCAACTGCACGTTGCCTGCGTGCTGTTGTGAGAAACGTTGGCGTGCTTTCCCACCGACGTGGACGGACAATACAGCAGGGTTCCAAGACCCTCTCAGGATAGCCTTTTAATTATAAGCTCCCTGCCAACCAGTGGCGGTAAACGTGGCCCACCATCGGTGGGCTGTGCGGATGATCGCGACCTGCCTTTACACCGTTTTGAAGCAGGTCGTGCTATATTTCCCGCCTCTACCTGGGCTCTGCTATTGCACCTTGACTGGAGTATATAATAAGAGAAATCTGCTACTGCAACATAAAACAACAGTGATTCCGTCTTTCTAAACTACCAGAGCAAGTGTAACAAAGTACTCTTGAAATCATAAAACATAAATGTTCGATACTTTTATAATCGCAATCTTTTCCTGAGTGTGTGTGAATATCTGTATGAGTATGAGCTTGGGGGTAGTTGTGTATAATTGGTTGTTGAATTCGCCTTTCTGTTAAAACTTACAAAAACCTGTCACTTGTCTGTTCCTGAAAGTACTCTGAAGTTAAGGCACTTTTTTTTTAAAACAAGTTGTCTTTGTGGATAGGTGAAAAAAAGAAGGGGAGCCTTGCCTATCATCTCTCCCCTGTCCATAATGAGATTGATAGGCAGTGGTCAAAATAAGTTGGAGCACTGGAGAGGAGCATTACCATGGAATGCGTTTCTTGGTGTTAACGAGAGTTGATAAAGCTGTCACAGCAGTGAAGCCAGTCAGTGACAGGATAATAATGATAAGCGTAGATGCTAAGTCCAAACCTATTAACGTCGTACAGGTTTGTCTTCCAATAATTGAGATGGTAACACAGTCTTGGCTGTATATCAAAAGATCCAAGAGACTATTTATGCATATTTAGAAAGAGCATCTGGTAGTTATTGAAGACTTTAATGCAAAGTTGAGAGCAAATAGAGCTTGTGGCAAGTATGGACTTGGTGCAACCAATGAGAGGGGGTCATGCTGCTTGATTGGTTAGAAGGCAACAAGTTGCTTGCCCTGAATACAGGCTTTCATCTTAGAGATAGTTAGTGATATAGATGGACTTCCCCTGGTAAATGTTACAAGAACCAAATTGTATAGTCAGTAAAAGAGATAGAAGAGAAGGGCTAGATTCCACAGCCTTGCCTAGTGCCAATTGCAGTCTGACCATCAACTGATATGGACAAAGATCAAAGGAAGAAATTGGTGTCATAAGATGAACTATACCTGAAACAACAAAATGAAAAACAGCCATAGATGACAGTCAAATGTTTAGATCTAATAGTGAAAAGGCATGATGCAAAGACCAGTGGTGTACAAAGCAGGAAATATCTCAAATTGTGTACTGATGTGAAGGAAGTCTGTATGAAAGCCAAGAATAGCTGGCTGAGCAAAACAGCTGAAGAAGCAAAGAAAGCTTTCAAGAATGGTAACACCAAGAAAGTATATTTACTAGTCAAGGTCATAGCTGGAAAGAGGTATGTATTTTTTATTAATTTATGGGTTGTGGGCATCGCTGGCTGGGCCAGCATTTATTGTCCATCTCTAATTGCCCTTGAAAAGGTGGTGGTGAGCTGCCTTCTTGAACCATTGCAGTCCATGTGGTGTAGGTACACCCACAGTACTGTTAGGGAGGCAAACTGTAATAATTCTTGATAGATGTCAAGGACAAACATGGAGGACTGTTATATGATAAGGACAAGGTCAGCCTGTGTCTCAGTTGTGCTTGGTGATATGTCCGTGTTTCAGTCACGCATAATAATTTTGTACTTTCTGGGCGATGGGTATGACCTATACAGACTACTGTATGTGCCCCATGTTTTGGTTAGGGGAATGTCATTTGAAGCTGATATTTCTCGAGAACCAACCATAACTTAATGGATGCTATTAGGCAATTATCTAAAATGTTTTGGTTACAAATACTAAATATAGATTTATTTACAATTTATGCATATAATATATTCAGCTTTGGTGTAATGGTCAAGGTGATTGGGATGTTCTGATATAAAATCAGGAACTCCATTTTCTTTTGTCTTTTCGGATATGGGAAAATCATTGCAGGAAACTGTTTGAAGAAGAACCAGAACAGATAAACAGTGAAGATTGGATGTTAAAAGAAGAGGAACTAGACCCTGAGACACTGAAAGATGAGATAAGGAAAGCTGTAAAAAACATCAAGAATGGAAAGGCAGAAGGACAAGATCAGATACCAATGGAAGCACGAAAAGTGTGAGGTGAAACAGTAGTAGATGCAATGGAAGAGATTATTGATGAGATGTGGACAACAAGTGAATGGCCTTGCAAGTGGACTATACCTGAGATGGTCACAATGCCCAAGACAGCAGGCACAGAGGACTGTCCAATACATCATATGCTAAGTCTCATCAGTCTTGCATCCAAAGCACTACTTGACACCGTCAGACAGAGAGTGGCCTCCTGTTTGAACAGAGAAGTGGTGGGGAAGCAGTTTGGGTTCCTTCCTGGAAAGGATACTACTGGCGCTATGTTTGTGCTCAGAATTCTCACGGAGAAATGTGAAAATAAGCATCAATCCCAGCTTTGGCTCATTTTGGGAGGAATCATTCCAAATTTGCACTAAGTGCGATAGCAGGCGTGAAAAACGTTTTATCCACTGGTCGCAATGGTGGGTTATATCATTGCTTCCTGACTCATTAATTGTGCAGCCACAGGAAACACGCCATCTTGTTGGCAGGTGGCCTCTGATTTGCCCAACATGCTGTTACCTCGCTGCTTCCTCATGCTGGGCACCATATTTAAACTGCAGTTGCGCTCACACTTCTCAATGCTTGCAGCCCAAGACTGCTCCGGTGGAGACATAGCCCTGAAAGCCAAGAAGAGTGCAGTGACCCGTCACTAGAATGCGTTTTGGAGGTCCGCCGTGATGTCCTCCACTGCGTGCCCCCCTCTACCCCCACCTGCACCGGCCACAGGAGGTCCAGTAATCTTACCACTCCAACTTGGGAGGCAGTGGCAATGGTGGTCAATGCCAACATTGCACAGAATAGATTGGCCATCCAGTGCATAAAGAGGATGAATGATCTCATCCATGTCACCAGGTAAGACAACCATCTCATCACTCTAGACTCACACTCACAAGCCCATCACACATTCACTGGTATCTCACTCACTGCCAGTTCAAGGGACATCACCACTCACTCTCTCACACATACCCTTCTGGCTTCATTTCCACTGCCTCCACAGCCCTCATCATCTTGAGGCCACTTGCACAGATCAACATGTGCCCTTCACACACCCTGGGATACCCTCTTCCCCAGTACAGCCCTCACCCTACAGGCTCTTCCATTGCCTGAAGCTACTTCTCCCATTCCCCAAGCAAGCCCTAACCCTACAGCTGTTGAAAAGCCAACCCTGCCTTGTGGCTGGGTTAGGTAGAGACCTGCCCGTGACCCCCACTAAAAATGATGTGGTGCTGTCTGCGAAGCCTGGCACTGACGACTGCAAGTGCTGTCCGAAGCAAGGTAGGCAAACAAACCTCAAAGTCCCAAGCAAACTGCAGCTCGCCAGGTGCACGTCACTTATGTGCAGTTGTGAAACACGTCGGTGTGCAATCATGCCAAAAGTGCCTGGAAGATCCAGCGTGGGAGGATGATTCCAAGAAGCAGGGCTTATAATGAGATTGTAAAGTATTGAAATTAGGTTCCCAACGTACGGTGGTGGGAAACACGACACGCCATTGATGGGTGGAGCAGATGATTGCAAACTGGTATCACAATGGCGTAAAACCAATTTTTGTCCTTCTCGCCACATTGTTTGCTCATGCCCACCATGATGCCCGCCGCCAACAGGACCAGACAATTCCGCCCAGTGAGTCTTTTGGACTGAACATAAGTGAGGCAAAGGCCAACATTATGGCTCTAAATGGCTATGGGAAAGTCAAGATTTGAAGCACTAAAATAGAGGCAGTGAACAAGAGCAGCAGGTGCAGGGGAACAGCAACACCTCCATGTTCCACTTCACACAACATCCTGGAACTATATCACATTCCCTCCCTGTATTTGGGTCAAAATGATAGAACTCTTGCAGAAACAAGGAGCTATATATCTACATTCTTCAGAAAAGGAAAACTTGCAAGAGAAAGAAGAGAATATATATGGTACCATAGTACCTCGCAGACAGTTCAACTAAATGGTGTTCAAAATTGGGGAGCAAAGCTTGTGGATATGTGAAATACTTTTCAAATTGCAATGGTACAAGGTGTGACTTTCTCCTGTTATCTTGGCGAGCCGAGTAAGATCCTTGACCGCATCAGGCATTGAACTGCCAAGCGGAGATTGGTGGAGGTGAAACTAAGGCCATTCACTCCCACCTGTAATATTTGAGACTTAGAGAAGGTTTACTCCATCCTTTCTTTCTTTTGGGGCAGTAAATCATCTATGAAGGATTTTGAATACCTGGAACTGCTGTCCCTTGCTGTTACACCCTCAAACATGCTTCTTGTGGTTTTGTTAGCTGTTGCTCAAGTTTTGGGAATGCTGGTCTTTCATTTTAAATAGCTGCAATTAAATGATTGGAAAAATATTTCAGCAGGAATGCCTTCTGAGCTATTTCCAGTATCCTGTTCTGCCATCGGTTGCAACTAGCCGTACTTTTCCACCTGCTTCAGGATTGGGTGTTCAACATGCAGCAATGATAATCTTGTAACTGCATTTCACCTCTTCACCTGTCCAAACACCTATAGTGCTGTTTCAAAATGCTTACAGTACCATCATCATTTATCCTAGTGACTGCTTGGGTTTCACCATTGTATTTGCTTTTACCTGTGGCTATGGAAACAGGCTAAAACTGTTATCCTTGATTGCCGAACAGCCATTTTTTTCAGCTTGCCCTCCTCAACATCTAATTCAGTGAATTGTTCTAAAATAACTGAATTATAACTAGTGCTTAGGAAATCAAAACTGATTTACATTATCTTGCACCCTCTTATTCTGCGGCTTGTTTTCCATGAGGAAACTGATGAGTGAGTCTGCCCTCATAATCAATGCATCAGTAACTTGTTTCATACATCAATGCACTGCAGGTTGATTGATATTGCAGATTTCCCCAGATGCCACTTGGATAGATTCCAAGTCTATCCAAGATAACACCAGCAGAAACCTACCTTTGGTAAGCTTTTGCAAAGTGTTGGAACTGAAACCTCCTAACAGCCCATTGACCTGCTACTGCGCCCCTTGCCATTGATTTTTTGGAGTGGCCTCGCAGCCAAAAATGGCAACTCTTCTGTGGATGACTTCCTTCACTGCCACAGGCACTGCCATCCTTGTAAATGATGTTTTCTGCAGGGCAGATGCCAGCATATAGCATAAATCATTTAATGCCTCCTAGTCAAATGGAGCTTGCAAATGTTCTCTGACGTAAGTGTGCCTGGATCTGTGCACACAAGTGTGTGGATAAGCATGAGTGTGAACAATCCGTACATGGTGCAAAGGAACCTGTTAGATATCCCGCCTTTGATATTTGCTGTTCCTTCCAAAAAAATGCAAAGAAAAATTTTCCACTTATGGCTGCACGCCAAGGATTGTACTGTGATTTTCCATGTTACAGGCATGCAATCTGAATCTTCTGGAATCTTCCAATGTCCCATATATGAATAGGACAGGTTCCTAGAACTGATTGTGTCAAGTGCTGGGGATGTGAAGGTCAAAGGGGCCATGAAATCAGGGACAGGAGGTTTAAAATGAAGGTGTAGTTCCTCAAAGATGCATCTTTATATTCTATCTGAGAACATTTTTGGCTTGCTTTTTGCTGGAGCGTAAGTCAAAAGGCTGCAAGTATTCAGGGAGAAAGAGCCCTGAAATGCATACAGAAGGAAGTCATCCACAGAAGAATTGCCATTTTTGGCTGCGAGGCCACTCCAAAAAATCAATGGCAAGGGGCGCAGCAGCAGGTCAATGGGCTGTTAGGAGGTTGCAGCTCCAACACTTTGCAAAAGCTTACCAAAGGTAGGTTTCTGCTGGTGTTATCTTTTTATACTGTTTTAGTACGGAATACTTTCCTGCCAGCTGCATCCTCACACAGGATGTTGTCTCTTTTATTATGAAAGAAAGAGAGAACTTGCATCTATAGACTGTCATTCATATCCTCAGGACATTTCACAGCTAATTACCCACTTTTGAAGTTTTGTTTGTGTTGTAATGTAGACAAACATGAAAGCCAATTTGATGTAGACAAACATGAAAGCCAATTTGTACACAGCAAAGTCTCACCAACAACAGATTTGCCACGAATTGTGCCTGCCGCAGAAATCGGCTGCTCCCAAAGTTTCAGGTGTGAGGAAAAGAGGTCACCAGGAGTAGATCTTCAATTCTGTGAAGGGCACAACTGAGGTACCTGTTCTCCTACTGAAGACCCTAAAACATGGGCAGAGTTAGTGGGGCAAACTTCTGGCTTTCAGGATGGAAGGCGGCCAAGGAGGAGGACGATAAACAGAGGGGCGAGCTGGAAGGGTGGTGGTTAGGCATGATGTGGATGGGGGTGATGGTTAGCAATTGGGAGGGAAGTTGGCTATACACTTGTAAAGTTCTTTGGTACTATAGTAGAACCAGTAAGCACCTCCCTTCTCCACAGTCAGTCAAATATTTAAAAGAAAAAATAAGGATTGCTATTTAGGCCACATTTAGACCTGATTTATCTGACAAAACTTGTCAGGCATTGGTTGCTTTCATGGCAACTCAATTTTGCACAGCAGACCTCAAACAGGGGTTGGGCACCTTTTTATATATGCATGGCAAAAAGGGTAATGATAATCAGAGCATGGCAGGAAGGGACAGAGCGTACAAACTTAAGAGTGCACCGGCAGATAAGCCTAGAGGTTGCAAAAATAGTTGAAAAAAAATAGAACTAAAGGCTCTTTGTCTGAATGCACTTAGCATTCATAACAAAACTGATGAATTATCAGTTCAAATAGAAATAAATATGTATGACCTGATAGGCCTTACAGAGACATAACTGCAAAATGACTAAAGCTGGGACCTGAATATTCAAGGGTTCATGATATTTAGGAAGGACACGAAGCTAGGAGAAAGGTGGTGGGACAGCTCTGTTAATTAAGGATGTTATTAGTATAACAGTGAGAGATGACCTTAGTTCTAAAGATCAAGACATAGAATCAGTGTGGCTTGAGATAAGAAACAACAAAGGTAAGAAGGCACTTGTGGGAGTAGTTTATAGGCCCCTTAACAGTAAGTACACTAGAATGGGGGCTTGTGAGAAAGGTACGACAGTGATTATGGGTGATTTTAATCTACATATAAATTGGATGAATCAGGTTTGCAAAGATAACTTGGAAGTTGAGTTCTTAGAATGTGTTTGCGGCAGTTTCTTAGAGCAGTACATTCTAGAGCCAACCATGGTCGAGGCTATCCTAGACCTGGTAACATGCAATGAGATCAATTAATTAATGACTTCATAGTAAAGGCATCCCTAGGTAGCAGTGATCATAACATGATATGATTTCAAATTCAGTTTGAGGGAGAGAAGAATGGGTCTAGGACTAGTGCTTTAAACTTAAATAAAGGCAATTATAGGTGTATGAAGACAGAGCTGGCTATAGTGAACTGGGAAATTAGGTTAAGGGATAGGCTAGTAGAGACGCGAGGGCAGACATTTAAGGAGATATTTCATAACACTCAGCAAAGATACATTCCAATGCGAAAGAAAGACTGTAGGAGAAGGACGCACCATCTGTGGCCAACTAAGGAAGTTAAAGGTAGTATAAAATTGGAAGAAAAAGTGTACAATTCTGAGAAGATTAGTGGCACATCAGAAGATTCGACAGAATATAAAAAAACAGCAAAGAATGACTGAAAAAATAAGGCTGGAAAAATTAGAGTATGAGGGAAAACTAGCTAGGAATATAAAAACAGATAGTAAGAGCTTCTACAGGAATTCAAAAAGGAATAGGGTAAATAGAGTGAGCATTGATCCTCTAGAGATTGATCTATGGAATTAATAATGGAAAATAATGAAATGGAGGATGAATTTTGTATCTGTCTTCACTGTAGAAGACACAAATAACATGCCAGAAATAATTGAAAACCCAGAGCTGAAAGGTAGGGAGGAACTTAAAACAATTAAAATCACCAGGGAAAGGGTACTGAGAAAATTATTAGAACTAAAGACTGACTCGTGCCCAGGTCCTGATGGACTTCATCTCAGCTTCTTAAAAGAAGTGACTGCTGAGGTAATAGATGCATTGGTTTTAATTTTTCAAAATTTCCTAGATTTTCGACAGGTCCCATCAAATTCGAAAGTAGTAAATTTAACCCCCCTATTCAAGGAAGGAGGGAGGCAGAAAGCAGGAAACTACAGGCCAGTTAGCCTAGCATCTGTCATAAGGAAAATGTTGGAATTTATTATTAAGGAGGTTATAGAAGGGCACTTAGAAAATCTCAATGCAATCAGGCAGAGTCAACATGATTTTGTGGAAGGGAAGTTGTGTTTGACTAATTTATTAGAGTTCTTTGAGGAAGTAACAACAATATAAAAGTAGTGAAGTTTTGCTATAACTGTACATGGTGTTGGTGAGACCACATCTGGGGCAGAATATTGCGCTCATCGGCAGGCACGCGCAGCAGTCAGCAGTGCATCTGCTGACAATTAACAGGCCTATTGAGGCCATTAAGACTACTATGGCCATTAAAGCAATATTTAAATGAAATTTATCGCTGCCCTTCTAACATTATGGTTGGAGGGCAGGCGAAAAGGCCAAACAGCCTTTGGATTTTTTAGGAAACCTCATCCACTGGCGGGATGAGGTTTCCAACAGCAAATAAAAATTAAATAAGAACTAAATAAAAGTTTTTAACTTTCATTCACAACATGTTCCTGCTCCTGTGACCACAATTCCATGCTGGCTGGTCAATTAATGGCCAACTAGTGTGAAACATATGCTGCAGTGCTACCAGGGTGGGACGGGAGGAGAGCGAGTGCTGAAGCTCACGCTGCAGCGCGCGTTTCATGCTAGCTGGCCATTAATTGACCAGACAGTGTGAAATCGCGGTCGGAGGCCGATCACTGGCGGCAGTTGGCTTCCCGACTGCTCCCAGGCCCGCCCACCAGGGCCCATCTGACCACCAGAAAATCCTGGCCCTGGAGTACAACGTACAGTTTTGGTGTCATTATTTAGGAAATGACAAAACTGCATTAGAAGCAGTGCAAATAAAGTTCAGTCGACTGATTCCTGGGATGACAGGGTTGTTTTATGAGGAAAGGTTGGACAGGTACGGCCTGTATCCATTGGAGTTTAGAAGAATGAGAGGTGATCTTATTGAAACATACAAGATCCTGAGGGAACTTCACTGGGTGAATGCTGAAAGGTTGCTTCCCCTTGTGGGAGAGATGAGAACTAGTGGACACAGTTTAAAAATAAGGAGTCTCCCATTTAAGCCAGAGATGTAGAAATTTTCTCAGATGGTCATTAGTCAGTGGATTTCTCTTCCTGAGAGAACGGTGGAGCCAGGGTCATTGAATATTTTTAAGGTTGAGTTAGATACTTTCTTGACCCACAAGGGAGTTAAAGGGTATAGGGGGTAGTCAGGAAAGCAGAGGCCACAATGAGATCAGCAATGATATTAGTGGAGCAGGTGTAAAGGTATGTCATATGTAAAGGTCCTAACACCTATAACAGACACTGATCCTGCACACATATTTCTGCTTATATTAATATTGAGGGCAACGCACTTCCAGCTCGTTAAGTAGGTGATAACTGAAAAGTATTGAATTTCGAGGCAAATCTGTTTTATTGCAGTTAGGTGAGAAATAAATTCTAGATAGGATACCTGACAAACTGCTGATCTTTGATTACCTCAGAGGGCAGATAGGGACTCAGTTTAATGTTTCATCCAAAAGATGGCCTCTCCGCCATTCCCTGAGTACTGCACTGAAATGTCAGCCTAGAAAATGCACTCAAGTCTCTAGGGTGCTCTGATTTAGGAGCAAAAGTCTTATCATCACTAAGCCAAAGCTAATACCTAGAAGATATTTATAACGACTCTTCAGGTCTATCCACCACTATCATAAAGTAATTCATATTCATCACATTCCCAGGAAACATCTCGTTGATGGTGTCAGGGACCAATGAAGAATTCACCAACACCCACTTCTCCTACTGCATGTTCTTGCACTCTTGTTCTGGAAGGCATTGTTGTTAACAGATTGCTTTGGCAGGGGATATTAAACCTTCAGTACTTCACTGGTCTCTTCATGATTGCAGAAAATCATCAGAGGAGAGAGGTTGGCAACTCAAGGACACAGTCAATCTCAAGCCCCTAAACTGCTTACCGTTTTACGGCAGCTAGTGCCATTAGAAGGAGGTGTGGATTCACTTCCTCTGACGATCCTGCACTGCACCAAATGGATTCCAGGAGCTGCTGCACTGCACATTTCTCAGTGGCAATCTGACGGTGATTGCCACTCCATGGAAACTCTGGGCCATAGTCTTGATGGTACCACAAAACGGCTGGTAGTGAATAGAAAGTTTATTTTACACCGAATTTCTTTTCTATTGAGTTTAATATCAAACAACATGATCCTACTGAACACAGTGGATCCAAAACAAAAACAGAATTACCTGGAAAAACTCAGCAGGTCTGGCAGCATCGGTGGAGAAGAAAAGAGTCGACGTTTCGAGTCCTCACGACCCTTCAACAGAACTGACAGTGGATCCAGATGGAATCAAGTCACATTAAACAATGCATTACAATAGTCATGGTTGGTAGTTGCTCATTTCACGCACGCTGAAGGAAAATTACAGCCCCATATAGTTGGCAGTAGAGCGCAGAGCATAGGGTGAAATGCACAACCCAAGGACTGAAAACCAAGTATATGTAACAACAGAACAGAAAGAAGTTGGCTGAGGAGCCAGCCTCAGGCCGCCCTTGGAGTTCGGAATTAGTGGCATCTAGAACTCTTTTAAAGAAGGCTTCATTAATGCATTGAGTTCTCTGAAATAGGGGTAACCAAAGGATGGATGTGGTTGATTGGGGTCAAAAGTGGGATCTTCTCATAGGGGAAGTTGGGATCGATGAAGTACGAGATGAGTGCTTTGCAAAAGTCTTCGCTAGAGAAGAAGATGTAACTAATGTAGCAGTAAAGGAGGAGGAAGTAGCGGTATTGGATTAGAAAAAAGATAGAAAAAGAGATTGCCCTTAAATGGGTGACAGTTTTCAAAGGAGATATACCTGCCATCCTTGGCCCACCATGAAGAATCAGAGGCTGGTTGATGGGTCACAAGTGATACCTGTTCTATACCTAAGGCAGAATTTTCCTGTTGGCACATAAAATGGCAGGCGGTGATGTTGGGCAAGCGTCCTGACGTCACCGCGCACCATCTCGATATATCTGCTGGGCGCCTGCCATTAATTAACGGGCCATTTAAGGCCCATGACTCACCAATCAACTCTGAATTTTCGGCACCCGTGCAATCTTCAGGTCGGTGCACGGGCGCAATGGGCAGGCGGGTAGGACACATTTGTATAAACCTCATCCATGGTGGAATAAGAGGACTCAGTGGGGTCGTGAGTGTGCCCTCTCAAGTATTGATTTTTCAAAGTTTTTGAAACTTGCCTGTGTGATCAGCAACACTTCAAAATGCACACCAGCTGCTCTGATTCTTCATGGTGGGCCAAGCTCTTAACCCTCAGGTCAGCACTCTGCAATGAGGAATCTTTTTTGGGTCTGCAGGTTTCTGGAAGCTTTCCCATAGCCTGGGAATGGGAGCTGAACTGTCCACTGGAGGCACCTCCTCTGAGGAGGAGGGGAGGGCTAGAAGTGGGAGGAGGCCAGGAGTGCACATTCAGCCTCCAGGGGAGCCACCTTTGGGAGGACAGGCGCAGGCACAAGGGGCGCAAGGCCAAGAGGTAGACCAAGGTGGAAGGGGCCGCAGAAGACGCCACTATCCTGCTGCCAGGGTTTACAGGTGACGAAGCAGCTACCTCAATATGACTGAGGTGCAGTGCCGAAGGAGGCTTCGTCTCCCAAGGGAGACAGTCAACTATATCTGTCAAATGATAGGCCCTGAGATCTCTCCTAACTGTGTGGGTGGACACCCCATGCCAGTGACGCTAAAGGTCACAGCTGCCCTCAACTTCTAAGCCTCTGGCTCTTTCCAGGGCTCGGTGGGTGATCTTTGTGGTGTCTCCCAATCAGCTGTCCACACTTGTGTCAATCAGGTTACAGACGCTCTGTTCAGGCATGCATTGACCTTCATCCACTTCCGCTGGGACCAGTCAAGCCAGGCACAGCGAGTCAGAGGCTTCGCAGCCATTGCTGGCTTCCCCCGCGTCCAGGGTGCTATAAACTGTACACATGTGGCCATCAAGGCGCCAGCAGGTGAGCCCGGTGCCTTCGTCAACAGGAAGGGCTTCCACTCCATGAACGTGCAGATAGTATGTGATCACAGGATGCTGATTCTACAAGTTTGTGCAAGGTACCCAGGCAGCTCCCACGATGTCTGCATCCTCAGACACTCACAGGTGCCGGGGCTCTTCAGTGCTCCAGCTCGGCTGGATGGATGGCTGCTGGGTGACAAGGGCTATCCCCTCAGAAGGTGGCTCATGATGCCTCTCCACTATCCAAGAACAGAAGCTGAGCAGCGGTACAATAGGAGCCACGGCACCGCAAGGTCTGTGGTGGAGAGAACCATCGGTCTTCTCAAGATGCGCTTCCGATGCCTGGACCACTCAGGGGACGCACTCTAGGAACCCCCAGATCATGAGTCGCTGATAGTAGTTGCATGCTGCGCTCTCCAAAATCTTGCGTTGGAAAGGGGGGACGCAGTGGAAGATGAAGACATCGACGCAGTGGCTGCGGCTGCACACGATGAGTCCAGCAGTGAGTCCGAGGATGAGCACGCACAGGGAAATGCTGAGGGGGAATACGCTGACCCAGGCATATTGCAGGGAGGCAGGGACACCCGGGAGGCTTTAATTCAATGAACCTTCAGCTAGTACACCACAAATGGACCTCCAGGACAAGCCTGGGCTTAAGGCTCCTTACTCGACACCTAAGTGCCAAATCTTCCAGCTTAGGAACAGTAACTAAGGACCTTGTTAATAGAGCTGAATGTCCCACAAAGCACTCCTAACATTTTTGGAAACCAGAAACATGCAGAAGAAAAGAGGCATCCTCAGCCTTGGTCACAAGCCTGAATTTAATATCACAGGTAAAGAAACTTAATGAAACAAAATGACAAGGGTGTTTCAATTCAAAGCAAATCATAAAGACCTCATCTCCGGCCAACACAAAAGCACCAGTGGTAAACCCGTGGTGTGCCTAAGGTGCCTTATGTTTACGTTTCTGGGTGCTACGTCTTGTTGCTGCCCCATCGCTGGGAGTGGCATCTGAGACAGCCTGCTCATTCTGCTGTCCTGTTGGCTTCGATGACCTTGGCAGTCGTCCTCTGGCCCGTGGAGCCTGTGCTGGCCCTGCCAGTTCCACAGCTGGCATCTCCCCAGTTGTCGCAGCTTCACCGGATGCTACGGTCACTGGGAGAGGGGTGGAGGAGCTGCCACCCTCATCCGGAGCGCCCTGAGAGGGCGCAGAGACAACAGGCAGCTGCCATATCGACGTAAGATCACTAAGGACCTCCCTGCTCACCGCGGATGGTTGGGCACCGAGCTGTGAAACTTGGTGTCCACACCATCTCCCTCACTGGCACTGACTAGCTGAGGTCAATGCCAATGTGAGAGCTTGCTGGGCAGAGCGTATCCCCAGGAAGCCCTGATGGGTCTCCTGGAGGAGCCTCTCCACGAGAGTCGCCACTCTCTCCATGGAGGAGGCAATGGCACTCGGACATGTGGCTCATTGCATCGGTGATCGTCCGCATAGACTCCTCCACCACGGAGAACAAGCCAAGCATAGCCTCATGTATCTCTCCCAGATGGTCCCACACTCCCGGCCGCATTTCCTGCCCCTGCTGCATTGCGACGACTCCAGAGGCACATCATCAGGCACCGACTGAGCATGTGCCTGGTCCCCTGCAGTCCTCCGACTGCTGACACTATGGGCACTCTCTGTCTCTGCCAGCTACTCCAGCGACTGTGAAGTGCCCTCACCACTGTGTCCCAGGACACTAGCCGACATTCTAACTCCCACCGAGGTGCTAGTATCTGTGCTGGTGCCTGCCTGGCAGAGATAGAACAAAGAAAAGTACAGCACAGGAACAGGCCCTTCAGCCCTCCAAGCCTGCGCAGATCATATTGCCCGTCAACTAAAACATTTTGCACTTCCGGGGTCCATATCCCTCTATTCCCATCCTATTCATGTATTTGTCAAGCTGCCTCTTAAACACCACTATCGTACCTGCTTCCACCACCTCCTCTGGCAGGAATTCCAGACACTCACTACCCTCTGTGTAAAAAACTTGCCCCGCACATCTCCTCTATAGTTTTCTCCTCTCACCTTAAATCTATGTCCCCTAGTAATTGACTCTTCCACCCTGGGAAAAAGCTTCTGACTATCTACTCTGTCCATGCCACTCATAATTTTGTAAACTTCTATCAATTCGCCCCTCAATCTCCGTTGCTCTAGTGAGAACAATCCGAATTTCTCCAATCTCTCCTCATAGCTAATAACCTCCAGACCAGGCAGCATCCTAGTAAACCTCCTCTGCACCCTCTCCAACGCCTCCTTATCCTTCTGGTAATGTGGCGACCAGAATTGCACGCAATATTCCAAGTGTGGCCTAACTAAGGTTCTATACAGCTGCAGCATGACTTCTCAGCTTTTAAACTCAATACCCCTGCCAATGAAGGCAAGCATGCCATATGCCTTTCTGACTACCTTATCCACCTGCGTTGCCACTTTCAGTGACCTGTGGACCTGTACACGCAGATCCCTCTGCCCGTCGATGCACTTAAGGATTCTGCCATTTACTGTATAATTCCTGCCTGTATTAGACCTTCCAAAATGCATTACCTCGCATTTGTCCAGATTAAACTCCATTTGCCATTTCTCCGCCCAAGTCTCCAACCGATCTATATCCCATTGTATCCTTTGACAATCCTCTTCACTATCTGCAACTCCTCCAATCTTAGTGTCGTCTGAAAACTTACTAATTAGCCCAGTTACATTTTCCTCCAAATCATTTATGTATACCACAAACAGCAAAGGCCCCAACACTGATCCCTGTGGAACTCCACTAGTCACAGCTCTCCATTCAGAAAAACACCCTTCCACTGCTACCCTCTGTCTTCTATGACCAAGCCAATTCTGTATCCATCTTGCCAGCTCACCTCTGATCCCATGCGACTTTACCTTCTGTACCAGTCTGCCATGAGGGACCTTGTCAAAGGCCTTACTGAAATCCATGTATATAACATCCACTGCCCTTCCATCGTCGATCATCTTTGTCACTTCCTCGAAAAACTCAATCAAGTTAGTGAGACATGAACTCCCCTTCACAAAACCATGCTGCCTCTCACTAATACGCCCATTTGCTTCCAAATGGTAGTAAATCCTGTCAGATGGTGTGACGCTGGTGAGACTTCAGGGCCCTCAAGTGTGAGAGGGGGCTCTGCTGCTCCTCCTCCCGGCCCTGCTCAGCTGATGCTGAAAGGAAGAACAAGGACATTGGATCAGTTAACGTGGAGACAATGTCAATGTGCATCCCTGTCCCCCGGATCATTATACGCTCATCCTTCCATAAGCAATGGTCAAGCCATGTTGCAAAATTAAATCACTTAACATTCAGCACTGCTATGGCTGTTGGGAGAACAATGCTAACTTCACTACTGGACAAACTTACCCGCCTGTGGCACCCCAGCCTCACCGACACCAGTGGACCTGGGCACATGGCGCCTCTCCAAATCCAGTGCCTCCTGCTCAAACCGGCTGAGAATGGTTAACTGCATCTGGCCGCCGCCAGTGCTCTCACACTCTGCAGCATTATGTGCATTCTTCTCCTGAAAAGGAGAGAAGAGCATTGATTTGTGCAAATTGTACATGGACTCTCTTTGCGCACGGCCCACCCCAACCAGAGTGAGACATTGCAGGGCTCCAGTGCCTCCTCACCCTGTTGCTGCTGAACACTCACACAAAGATGCCAGGCCTGTTTCCCACCCACCCCCTTGGCCATATGCTGCCTACATTAGGCACCACATGGTATACCCTTCCATAGCAAGGAGGCGCAAGCACGTGAAGCTCAGAGGACAGCAGATCGATCGGTGCCACGCCACCTTGAAGCTCCCCTCCCAGCATGTCATCACCCTGACTTGGACATGTCCTGCAGTTCAAGCACAGAGCCGAGGTGCAGCTCCTCCAGGTTGCCCCCAAAACAGTAATGTGGGCCTCAGTGTACCACATGCTGCAGGCGCAGAACCTATCTCTTCACCACCCTCTCAGGGTGACCTCGGCATGGGCAATATCTGCCCCACCCAGCAAAGGACACATGTCGTTAATGATTCAATGCAGTCACTACACTCAGACTTGGGGGCTGGGCGGGGGGTGGGGGGGTGGTTGTGGGCAGCAGGGGGGAAAGCTGACCTGCTGGGTTAAGTGACCAATGCAAACATTGTCCTCACCCTTCCAGAGTGCAACAAGTCATTGAAGCGCTTGTGACACTGGATCCAGGTGCGCCGTGCCATGGCGCGGGAGCTCACGATCTCCGCCACCTCCTCCCAGGCATGTTTTGTCATGTGGGGGGGCCTCCTTCTCCTGTCCTGGGGAACCAGCATCTCCTGCGCTGCCATCTCCTCAAGGAGGGCAGCAAGGCAGTCTTCGGAAATATGAGGGGCACACTGGCCCCCCTCCCTGCCCTCTGGCCTGGCCTGCCCGGTGGCCTACCCTCCGGTCTGGCCTGCCTCGATGACCTACCCTCCTGCCTGGCCTGCCCCAATGGCCTACCCTCCGGCCTAGCCTGCCCCGATGGACTACCCTCCCGGACTGGCCTGCCTCGATGGCCTACCCTCTGGACGTGAATAACCTCCATTGCCTCTCTGCAGAGCCCTTCACCAAGCTATTGCGAGCAGCCTTTCCAAGGCTATGCATAGGAGTCATGAAGCATGCTGGGCGGGTCTTAATTGGCATGCCCGCCCGCACTTGCTCCCGTTCCATCTCCCCGTCATCCAGATAATTCTGCCCCTAGTTTACAACCCCCCCTTTGTCACCCAACCGCACACAGACAGGATGCCTACAGCGAGATCCATGCAGCCACCAGGAACGTGGTGGCGCAAATCATTGGTGCCCTGAAACAATGGGCAGAACTTTCTGCTTCCGCCTGTAGCAGGAATCATGGTGGATTGGGGCACTTAATTTGGCGGGGGGCAAAAATCAGTTTCCCGATGGCGGGATAAACTTTTCGAATTTTGTTCTCCTGACTTTTGAGACAAGTTAAAGATGGGTTGAGCTTCCTGACGAACAATGTCAGGAACACCATTTGCATGCATTAGCATCTCATGTATGCTAATTAAAAGGCCACCTTGCTGGAATGAAGCTCACCCTCCAAATTAAGTTCCCCACCAGCAAGAATTTAGAGTATTCTGTTTTACGACTGTGTATAAATGGTGTGCACCTGGCGAGCTTCACATCTTCCATGACTTAGAGGTCAGTAGATGTAGATTTCTCCTTCCTGGGACCCTCACGCAGCTTTGCTCATATTAAGTGCGTAAGCAAACGCCGTTCCAATGCTGGTCAGGTGGGGAAAGCGAAGGCTGGAAGGGGTGTGGGGTGGGCTGGGAGAGTGCAGTGAAGGCTGGACAGGGCAGGCAGGCTTACAGAAGAAATGGTGGGGAGAGTACCAAGGGAAGGGTGGGGGGTGGCGATGTCAGTGCAAGTTGGAGTGAAGAATGTCTAGGGAAGTTTGAGGGCTGCTGGGGAAGTGTCTTAGAAGGCGGTGTCGGTGCTGTCAATGGTGGAGTCCTGGCGGGAGAAGTCAGGTTATTGGTGATAGGAGAGAACAGTCACAGTCAGAGCAGGGAGTGGGATGTGGTAGGGTGGCAAGTCCAGGGTAAGAGTCTGGTAGGCGAAGGTCTCATCGCCCTCTGTGACAAGAGACAAGACAGATGGCACAGATAATGAGAGGGGGCAGGGTCAGTGTGGGCATGGGGATGGTAATGGGTGCCAGGTCTGAGGGGAGGAAAGGCAAGTGGAGGTGGTTTGTTTTGGGGCCCAGGGTAACCGGAGAGTTTCAAAAGTGACAGAGGGGAGAGGAATATTGGGTGATGATGGGGGGAAGTCCGTGGGTGACAGGGGGAGGGTAGGAGGTGGTGGAGTGCGCTTGAAAGATGACGCGTACCATTTTTCCAAATGACTTTGACCACGCAGTTAGTCAATGAGATCTCTCGAGGTGGGAGGAGAGTCTTTTTAGGCAGGTGGAGTTCAAGGTTAGCACAAGTGGCCAACTAAAAGGACACCCTAATAATTATGGGGCAACTGGATGTCAAAGGTGTTCAGTTGTGTTCTCCTCTCTATGGTTAAGCCTGCATTTCAGGTTTGTTCCCAACTCATGGGTCTCATAACATCAAGATCCCAGCAAGGTGTGGATCTGCCGTTCATTCTGTGTCATTTTCTGCAGTCAAAGGCAGGGATGACGGGAGGGAGTGGGGTGGAATTCCTCCAAGGGGCGCGGCTGGTGGAGGGTAGCCAAATCATGACTCCGAACCTCCATTCTCCCGCGTGAATGGTTATGGCTGACAAGGGATCATGCAGTTAGTCTTTCTATGCTGCCAAGGCAATGGTCTCCCTATGGAGTTTTGAGGGTAGTGGAGACAAGCGGAAAAGTGTCCAAGTGAGGCTTCTTACACATGGCTCTCATCATCCTGGTCAAAAAGCAACGTCACCATATGAACGGGAGGAACATCTATCTCTGGTCCTCCAGTATGTCCTTTACCTGGAAGCGGTGGGGTGGGGATGCCATGTCTAGACAGATGCCAGGCAAAGGGCTTATCATTTGCCTGCTGGCGTTTAGATGGAGAGAAACCTGTAAAGGACATGCTCATTAAATGTATCACTTCAATTCATTCTCACATCCACTGAGGCATCGATGATGCAGGCTGCAGGCAAACCTGCCTTGGTAATGGCTCTCATCCAGATGAGGAGAAGGAGGGCCCATTGCAAGTTGGCACAGGGCCAGGAGAAGCAGGGGCTTGAGCAGCTGGAGGCAGCAGAACCTCTATAAGGTCAAGAGGCTGGTGAACATGGACCACTGCAATGGTGAGCATTGGCCTGTCCATGCATGTATCGCCTACGGTGCTCTTATCTGGATATGAGCAAAAGGCAATGCCATCGGCCCCCTCGTATAACCCGGGATGTGATTGTTCACATCTGGCAGCTTCAGCTTCACCAGTACGTGCTGTGGCCGTAAGGATTCTGTAGGGTTAGTGTGGAGCTCTTGGCCTGCAATAAGTGAATGTCTGTCTGGGTGCCCTTTAAATATGGCACCAGAGCCTTTGACCCCTTGAGGTAATGGCGGGTGACTTCCTGCCTGCCCCATCATGAGATTGGCTGAGCTCCTCATGGAGGCATAATTAGTGAGCTGAGATCACATGTGTTCACCTTTCCCCCAGCAGGGCTTTCCTGTCCGCTCCTGGACTTAGTCTTCAGAATGGAAAATTCCGCCTAATGGTCCTGTTGCCAGGTTGGCTCAGGGGAAGCCCTTCAGTACTTGCCAGAGCTTGTCTCCAAGTTCCTGATTGCTGCATCCTCCATAACCTATGCAGTGTTACCCTAGTGACTGCAGCATGGCTGGTAAAGGTCGCTGATTTTTAATGGATGAGGCAGTTAGTCTTGCAGTACTCCCTGGAGCAGCTCTGTGAGTCTGACTTCCGACTGCATCTCATTGGCCTGGGCACCAGCAGCCTGGGTTGGCTGGCTGAAAGGCAACAGCAGGAGCACTGATGGAGTGGCAGTGGTGGGAGCACAAATGCTGTCATCCTGAGAGAGGATGTGTCGTACAGACTCATTGCCAGTTCCTCTGAGAGGTGACTCAGCAATTCTCATAATCTGCTGGAGCAGAGATGGCTGAACTGCTGTGAGAGGCTGCATGTCCCTATGAGCACTGAGTTCCGCAGCCATGATGCCAGCAGTCCGAACCTGCATTGGTACCAAACTAGGCTTATAGTTATAGGCAATGAGTACGAACCTTATTACCTCAGTCTGAACTTCCACTGCAGCACACAGGTGCTGGTGGCTTCTGCTTGTGCTGCAATGGAAACTGAGACATTGGTCACTAGATGCTACATCACAGTGTGTCATGGAAGTGGCCACCTCTCCCACACTGGAAAGAATGGGCTTCAAGCTCTGCACGACGTCCTGTGCCAAGTTGGAGCCAAAATCCTCCATATTCCTTGACAGTGACAACAAGCTCTGTCTGTCAAAGCACTAAGCATGCTTATAACTGTTCTCTTGTACTCTGCCCTATCCAATTACTGACCTGAGTCCTCTGCAACAGAAGTCGTCTGCGACTTCACCCTCTAGTGAGTTGGTACTTGAACTATCCTTTTCCTGGGCCTGGCTGCAGCCCACTCTTGGCTGACCACATGCTGATCCCAATGCTGTACTAACCTTGAGGGTATATGCAGTGTCAGTTTCTGAGCTGGTAACTGCGAGTGTCAGATCAAGTGATGATGTCAATCCATTAGAAGTATGGTATTGCTCTCACCCTTCATGATGGGACTGCCCTGGCTGTCTGGGCAGCAGGTATTGGGTATCTGAAAGCAGATGGGGACGGTTGGATTGAGGGAAGTGGGTAATGTGAGCTGGAAAGCAACAAGTCCATGGTCACAACATTTGGACTTCATGACAGATAACCAGATGAGTATGAAGTGGGTTTTGAGAAGGTACATAGGGCAAGAATGTTCTCAGAGACCCCAGATGCAGTGACCTGTCACAACCGGCCTCATTAAATGGAGCACTGTCTCCTCAAAAGACATAAAGTGATGCCAGCATGCCTGTCTCTGCAGATTCGCTGCTGCTCCTTTTGGTTATGGGCCACCTTAACCTGCAAGAGAATGGGAAGAATGTGAGTCTGTGTGTTGCAATGTGATTGAGTGATGTGCCTGGCATAGTTCAATAGCTGGAGCAGCAAGAGGTGGGTATGAGGCTGGCAGCACGGTAAGGGTGTGAGTGTGATGTGCATCCTGGTTCCCCATGGAAACATGGCATCAGTCCTCCTTTCAACGGCCATCACTAAGGTCTCTAGCACCACATCCAAAAACCAGGAATCCCTCTCACTGGCTCTTCGCCCCAATTGTTGAGCTTCCAACTAAACCTTCCAAACAGTGTTGTAGCAGCTCTAGTGATATGGATACATCTCCCATTTAAGAGGGGGAAGTTTCCTTTAAGAGATCTGCATTTTGCTAGCCATGGACCATATGGGACCCCTGCGGAACGTGTAGCCAGTCAGCAATGTCTTTCGATCAGGGCTGCATGCTGTAATCATGTTGAAGAGCAGGCAGCACCAAGTTCAAACGCTGCTTGTTTCAACTGGACTGGGCACAAGGTAATTATGTATCACAATCCCCATGCCTAATATTGAGTCATATCCAATGTTTTCCCCATTGTACCTTCAGGGTCATCTGCAGTGGAGGTTTCATTATCTGATGTCTAGAGTACAGCTTGTGGATCCCTCAAGAGCAGCATACATAATGCTTTGTCGGTGCAGACACGATGGGCCGAAGGGCCTCTTCTATACTGTGTGATTCTGTGATTCTGTGAAGACCTTGGGCTCAGATAGCTGTGATTTGGTTTGATTACTGGAGAACCATCTGGATAGGACCTTTTTGTAGTCTCTCCCCATGCAGATTGTTGAATTTGCTGAGGGAGTTCCCTGCAGGTGAGGCATGGCAGGAGCTGGCATGTTCAAGTGAGCCATGTCTCAGGGTGTTTCACCATTCCAGCCAGCCCACTTAAATCACCTAAGAAGAGCCAAAAAGTGAGCAGGACCTGAGCAGACAACTCAGCTTTGCATCAGTAGGAAGTCAGATTCGTCAGGCACATCATTAGAAATATCTGCATATCTAATTAGTGAATGCCCAATATGCCTTTTACTCCTGTTTAGTTAGTCTGTTAAGGCCTGGTGTGATAATGGCGGTGGTGGGTCTCTATGTATGAATAACATCTGAGGTTCAGATGAAGAAGGAGCCATTAAATGATGGATTCACATGGTTTCATTTTTTGTTAGTTTTTGTTTAAATGCCATACCATTAGATTTCGTTGAAGTTAATTAAGAATGTGAAAAAACCTTCATTAGCAAATGACTAAAGAGCTTCAATTTATCCTCCTCAGTTGGCAAAACTTTGTGTGGGAGTCAATTTGAATTGTGTCTTTTGTCTTTTACAGTTTAAATGAAAGTGGATTGATGCTCTGTGTTATGCAAACCATTAATGCCAACAGGCTTCACAAGATCTATGTGAATCACAATTAACATTTTAGATCAGTGGTAGTTTCATGGTCATTATTACAGACAATAGCTTTGAATTCCAAATTTTATGAGCTGAATTTGAATTCCAACAGCTTTGTAGTGAGATCTGAACCGTGATCCCCTGGACATTAGCATGGCCCTTTGAATTATTGGCACAGCAACATTACCACTATGCCACCATCTCTGTCTATTCAGTAGAAAAATTGGGATATCGGAAAATTTTAATTGGGCCATAAGTAGAATTTTTAAAATAATCAAATTCATTGGAGATTTTGTGGTGCAGTGTGTAGTAGTGTCTCTGCCTCTGAGCCAGAAGCTCTGGGTTCAAGTCCCACTCCAGGACTTGAATGTGTGTTTATAATACAGTCAATTTGAAAATCTTTCCAACATATGCCAATAGCAGGTGGTAAGAGAGGGAGAGGTTCCTGTTTAGCCATGTGATGGAAAGAAAATTGGAGCCTCTACCATCACTATTCATAGCTCTGGACCACATGTATAAATGCTTGTTGTCACAGCAACTTGGATTCCTTGGAGGGCCAGTTGGCTGGGGGTGGCTGGTGTGGGTTAGATTGGTACCAACAGCATGGGGTTCCATCCTCGTTCCAGCTTGGGTGGATTCAGGCCCTGCCTCCTTGCTGTGGTGGAGGTTGTGGTGCTGTGGGTCGGACCTGCCTTCGGGTAGAGAAAGAAAGAATAAGTTCATTGCATCAAAAAGGTATCTTAGTATGTGAAACACAAAAAATAATTTTCAAAGATAAATATACTAGTAACTGTACAGCGTACGTCAAGTGCAGAGTTGTTAATGTGTTTAATAACTTACTAATTCTTTCTAGTTGCCTCCTGCTTGCCGAACTTGCCCATCACCTCCCCAACCCTCCTGCTCACCGATTCGGGAGTGCATTTTTCCCTCAAGTTTCCACTCAAATTCATTTGCAGATTGTTGAACCTAAATCTGCCATGAAGCAATGAACCAGGAAACACTTTACAGTGCTATTTTTAAAAAATCTGCTTTAAAAAATATTACTTGCCATGTTTAAGAGATTTAACCTGGTGCAGTTTGATTAGTACAGCTAAAAATGGGTTTAATCACAAAAAATAAGCATTTTTAATCAGTATCAGTGCCACCTGTGAGTGACCTGAGTTTAAATAACTGAAAATGACTTTTAAGAACTATACAGAATAACTTGCTAGTTATATTGGTGTACACTGATCAGTTTCTTAGAAAAACATTATATTCAAAAATATTGGCCTGAATCTTCCATGGAGTGCCAATCACAGTTGGATTGCCACTCTGCTCCTTTGTACTTACCTTTGTCTGGAGGTCCACATGTCTTGCCCGATATTCCGACCTGGGCCTGGTGAGAAATGTCCAGCGCAGCAGCTCCTGGAGCCCTTGCTACGCAGTGCAGGGTCTTTGGGGAAAGTGAAGTAATGCCTTCTTTTTACAGCACTAGCTGTTTGTAGTAACTGTGGGTATAGCCTCTCCTGCTGTCCGTCAGGGGTCAGGTGGTGTTCTGGGGGGCTCCAATCGATGAGCCCTAAGGATAGACAATCTGAGATGGGGCTTTCTGATGAGAGACCTGATTGAGCACGTAGCGCTTGAAAAGCTCTCTGTAATAAAGTTTATTTGTTTCTTGTTGAAACCTGTCCGCTCCATTAAGTCATTACATTTGGCGATGAGGGTAACTTTAAACAACTGTCATAACTGATATTTTTATTTTTGTATGTTTGAGATGGAGCTCTAAATTCAGGGATCAGACCATCAGTTCTCGAGAGGTTTTATATCAAAATGCATGAGACATTTATTAATTTACACAAGTTAAATATATACACATGGCTACAAATTACTACTATCATAACTTTTAACAAATTCCCAAACTAATCTCCATTAAGGCAACAACAACCCACAGACTTTAAGCAGACACCAGGCAAAGCATTTTCACCTTACAAATTCAAAATGAGGTTCCTTTCACTTTGGTCCCTATGGAGACAGTTGTAGGCTTACAGCTGCTTTGATCTTACATTGCCTCTGCCATGCACTCACAAAACTGATATCTGTTATACCCAACACACCTCATTGAATGTAAATTCTCATTGTATCACCAGCCCCTTTGAACTCCACCTCTTCTAACAATAAAATGCCCTTCATAGTACCAATTTTGTTAGTAATATAAACATATTGCTTGCTGTCTGCTAGCTAGGTGCCAGATTTCACCCCACTTTTTGAATGCTCTATTCATAAAAAATGCAAATGTACTCTACCTCTCTTACATCTCAAAACTAGTGCACGTCAAAGCACCCAGGCTAGCTGACTTTAATCCAATTAAGATACACCCACAGACTAAACCTCTATTTTAAAAGAAAAATATTTTCCAATAATATACATTAAAGCTTCATGTCAGGCATCGCCACAGTACCAGTGTCTTACAGGCAACAGACAGCCCAGCTGCCTATGATAATAGTGAAACAAGGAGGAACAAGGCTTTTAGGGCAAAACTGGTTACAGAAGATCAAGCGAGACAGGTCTGAGATATTTCACCTGAAAACAGGAGGAGTTCCTGAACTACTAAGAAAATATGTCGTGGTATGTTGAGGTGAATTAGGGAAGTTAAAAGGCATGCAGACTAAGATATATGTGGATCTTTAGGTGACACCAAGTTTCTTTAAGGCCAGACCTGTGCCTTATGCTTTGAAGGAGAAGGTGGATGCAGAACTGTGCAGGTTAGAAAAACTGGGCATCATCCAACATGTTCGATTCTAAGAATGGGCAGCATCCATAGTTCCAGTGGTTAAGCCTGACCAAACCATCTGCATTTGTGGGGACTATAAATTGACCGTGAATAAGGCAGCGAAACTACACAAGTACCCCATTCCAAGATAGATGGCTTATGTGCAAAGCTGACTGGAGGCAATCCTATACAAAATTGGATATGAACCATGTCTACCAACAATTAAAACTGGATAGCACATCAAGAGAATACTTGACTATAAACACACACAAGGGTCTTTATCAGTTCACTTGCCCACCCTCTGGAGTATTGCCTGCATGTGCTATTTTCCAGAGAATAATGGAAAGTCTTTTGCAAGAGCTGCCCCACATGGTAGTATATCTAGATCATGTTCTGATCACAGGGTCAACTGAGACCAAATACTTGGCCAACTGGAGGAGGTGCTAAGAGGGATCATGGAAGCTGGCGTACTGTTAAAGAAGGAAAAATGCACATTTCAAGCACCAGAAGTTACTTACCTGGGTGACAGGGTGGATGCCTTGAGTTTTCACCCAGTAAAAGAGAAATAACCGATGCACTCTCACCATCCAATGTAATCGAACTTAAGTCCTTCCTGGATATGATCAACTATTATTGCTGCTTCTTGTCTAACTTATCAACTGTATTAGCACCATTACACTTGTTATTAAAAATGAATCACTGTTGGTCATAGAATTCACAACAGGAAGAAGCCTTTGTGAAAATAAATAAACTGTTGCATTCGTTGTGTTTATTGGTACACTACGACCCTTCGAAAAAGTGGGCATTAACATGTGATGCCTCTCCTTATGGTGTAGGAGTTGTGTTATCACATAGAATGGAAAATGGATCAGAAAGGCCCATTGGTTATGTCTCGAGAACCCTCTCCACAGCTGAGAAGTGTTATTCCTAGCTAGACAAGGAAGGTTTATCAGTGGTATTTGGGGTGAAAAAATTCCACCAGTACCTACATGGACGACATTTTACCATTGTGTCGGACCATAAACCATTAATGAGTTTATTCAGTGAGGATAAGGCCATTCTCCCAATGGCCTCAGCAAGAATAAAACATGGTCCCTGGTATTATCTGCGTATGAGTACACTTTTATGTACCGCTTTGGCTTACACATTGCAAATGTGGACACACTCAGTCATCCCCTGTTACCAGATAGCATTGTACATGCTCCTGTAATAAAGTTTATCTTCCACAAGTTGTGCTTGCACTGAATTTCTTGGTTTCTTCGCTGGTGTGCGCGAAGCAAATTAAAAAGTGGGTGAAAACAGATCCAATATTGTTGAAAGGCAGAGACTTTGTTTTGCAAGGATAGTCAAATTCAACTGTATCTGAAGATTTGAGACCATTCCATGCCTGAAACAAAGAGTTAAGTTGTCAAGATGGAATTTTGTTGTGGGGATCAAGAGTTGTTGTCCCATCATAAGGTAGAAAACCACTTTTGACAGAGCTTTACAGTGCACATCCAGGCATATCAGAGATGAAAATGCTTGCATGAAGTTATGTCTATTGGCCAGGCATTGTCAGTGAAATTGAAAATGGTCAAACACTGTCTCCGTTGTCAGCAACAACAGAAGTTGCCTGTTTCAGCTCCACTGCATCTATGGGAGTGGCCTGGTCGATCCTGGGTTAGACTACTTATTGATTATGGAGGACCATTCTTAGGTTGTTTGTAGATGCACATCTAAATGGATGGATATATACAAAGTCAAATCTCCAACATCGAGCGCAACTATTGAGAAGCTGTGTTACTATTTTAGCATACTTGGCCTACCTGAAATTGTAATTTCTGATAATGGTACAGCCTTTACTAGCACAGAGTTTCAAAAATTCATGAATTTGAATGGAATCAGATATATTGAAACAGCTGTTATGACCAATGCAGTTGGTAAAGTGGAGTTAGTTAAAAATTTCAGAGGGAAACTTTAAACAACTGTCATAACCTATAATTTTAAGTGTTATGTTTGAGGTGCGACTCTAAATTCAGGAATCAGACCACCAGTTCTCGAGGTTTTACATTAAACTAAATGAAACATTTTGTTAATTTACACAGGCTACAAATTACTTATTAATTATTTAGGGAGAAAATGTAGCAACAGTGGGTATAGCTTCTCCTGCTGTCTATCAGGGGTCACGTGATATTCTGGGAGGCCCTGACCAATGAGCCCTAAGCACGGGCAATTCGGGAGGGGGTTGGGGCTTCTTGACGAGAGTCCTGATCGAGAACGTAGAACCTGAAAAGCTCTCTGTAATAAAGTTTATCTGCTTCTTGTTGAAACCTGTCCACTCCATCAAGTCATTACATTGCTCTAAACTAGTAAGCTTAAAGGTCCCCACCACGTTGGCAGGAGAGAAGGTAAGTGTGTAAGGTAAGCAGGTAGGATTGTTCGGACAGAGTAGGGTGGTGGGGGTTGGTCGCGAGCTGAGGGGTCATTGTGGTGAGGAGGGTTGTTTGGGGGTGGGGGGTTGGGTAGTCGGGGTTGTGGATAGTTAGGGGTGGTGGGGGTCTGGTGGTCAGCAGGTGGGGGGGGTATTCAGGGCTGGAGGGTGTTGGTGGGTGGTCAGGGGGTGAGGGGATAATCTAGGGGGTGATTGGGTATTGTTCAGCATTGAAATGCATTGTGCGTCATGTGCTGGTGGCACCCACACTCGGCTAATCTTTACAGGTAATGTACGGGGGTCGGGTGCTATTGTTTTAAAAAGTCAGACCTCATCGAAAGGTAACTTTAATTTGTTGCGTTCTTCAAATAAAATTGGCAAATAACACATCATAGGGATGAAATGGATTGAATGTTTGACAATTATCAGGAGATCATTTTCTACACCTGTATTCTCTAGAATGGAAGCTATTATGGTTATATAAGACATCAAAGTAACTGAGAGTATGTCTAGGCACCACAACCAAACTTCATGAAAACTAATAACAGTAAATCATTGTTGTCCTCTCTCAGAATGACAGCATTCATTCGCCCACCCCTGTCACAATGTCATTGTCCTTACTGTTGCCTGTCAACCAGCCAGCCCAGCCTTCTGCCACTCATACCAAGGTGCTGGGGTCCACAACCAGGCCTCCTAGGCCCAGAGATGCTTAAGGTCATCCTCCAAGGCCATATGCTGTCTTCTTCACCAGCTTTCCACTAGCCATCCTGCAATACTGAGTAGGAGCACTAGGATGGGCAAAGGTACATGGAAATTGGGCACTAAGAGATTGCAGATTTATTGGTTGCAGTATGGCATAATCTCACTTGTAAATTTGGATTGGAATATTTATTTTGCTATATAGCATTATGGCTAAGTTGATGCTGTGATAGTGACGAAGGAAAGGGAAGGTGTGGTTGGGGAATGGGGAATTGGGGTTGTGGTCACTGGTACTACTGATATTACATATATATGAGTTATTCCTATACAGCATGGCCAGAAAGGAGCTGTCCGTTTTGCCACCTCTCTTCCTTCTCCTCATGCTCCTTCTCCTCAGCTGTTAATTGCCATATAGCTGGTGGCAAGGGCTGCCTCCTCATGGTAGTTAGATTGTGCAGCATGCAGCCAACAGTGATGAATCATGTCACCTGCTTTGTCAAGTACTGCAATACCCCTTCAGAGCAGCCCAGGCCACCGAAGCATTGCTTCAGCATGCCAATGACCTGCTCTATCACATTTCATGTAACAGAATGGCTTTCATTGTATGCATGCTGTGCGTGTGTGTGTGTGTGTGTGTATATATATGTGCGTGCGTGCATTTGCGCATGTGTGTGTATGTGTTGTGCACTGGAGTCATCACCCATGTGATCAGTGGATAGCCCTTGACGTGCAGCCACTCTTTAGTTTGACGTTGCAGCTCAAGTGCAGCTTGGACAGAGGGGTGTTGCAGAATGAAGGCACCATAGCTGCTGGCAGGATACAGAACACTGACCTGCATGATTCGCCGTCTATGGTCACACAATTGCTGAATGTTGAGGAAGTGGAATTCTCTTCAGTTCTGGCACAGGGCAGAGTTGATATGTGGTGCCTGCAAAGTGATGTGTGCAGTCAATGGCACCTTGCACCAAGGGGAAGACTGCAATTCTAGTGACAACGCCCGATCACTCCACCTACTTCTCTCTGACAAGAGAGAATGAAATGTAGTCAGCTGTCAATGAATAGAGGGCGTTTGTGTTCTCCCTCACATAACAGCAAACTACAAGACGTTGCAAATATCTCCAGCCTGGAAGGAGCCAGGCACATAATGTTCACCATCATGCGCCTTGCAGCTTGCTGTTGTGGCTGCAGTGGGTAGCAGATTTCATTGAGGTCTCACTGAAATGCAGACAGACATAGTCCCTTGCTGAGATTCAGGTAGGAGAATTGCTCCCAAACACCCAAGTGTATAATCTGTAAGTAGTTGATGATCCCTTTAAATTGCACTGGTGGGGATGTCTTTCCTACTTTCATACTCTAAACTTATCACCACAGCCTTCTAGCTCTTTTTCAGCACCTTGCCTTTCTCCTACAATCTTCAAGCTCTGCTTACCCATGCCAGGATTCATTTCATCATTTTGTCTGCCCTTTTAAATATATACCTTCCAATTAGTGAAGTGCATGCTCAGCAACGATAACAACCTGCATTTAAATAGTGCCTTTTAATGTAGCAAAACATTCCAAGGTACTTTACAAGAGCAAAATGTGACATTGAGCTAGTTAAAGAGATATTAGGAGGGGTGACAGTCAGAGTGATAGATGTTAAGGAGGGTCTTTGAAGGAGGAGAGAGAAAGGTAGTGAGGCAGAAATTGAGTCTTAAGGAACGAATCCCAGAATTCAGGGTCTTGGTAGCTGAAGGCACAGCTGGCAAAGGTGGTGCAATTGAAATCAGGGATGTGCAACAGAGGACCACAGATATCTCAAAGGATTGTAGAGCTGGAGGAAGTTACAGAGATAAGGAATAGCAAAGCAATGCAGGGATTTTAAAACAAGGCTAAGAATTTTAGAATGAAGGCATTGCTGGGATTTTTTAAATAGACTTTCATGGGATGTGGGTGTCACTGGCCAGGCCAGCATTTTTTGGCCATCCCTAATTGCCCTTGAGAAGATGGTGGTGAGCTGTCTTCTTGAACTGCTGCAGTCCATGTGTTGTAGGTATTCCCACAATGGAATGGAAGTGAATGGGTTGATAGATGAATGAGATTTAGTGTGAATTAAGATACAGGGAAAAGAGTTTTGCTGAGTTCTAGTTGATGGACGGTGGAAGATAGGTGACTGAGTGAATATTAGAATATTTAAACCTGAGGTAACAAGGGCATGGATGTTTTTTAAAAATTCATTCATGGGATGTGCACACTGCTGACTAGGACTGCATTTATTGCCCATCCCTAATGCTGATGAACAAATGTTCTTCATTTCTGTGTGCTTTGTTTATAACCTTTTGAGCAAAACAAATAATCAAATCAAAAAATTCACTAAAGAACCACCCCTTAAAGGGGCACTCTAACTAAAACAAAAATATCAAAGGAAACTTAAATTAAATTAAGGTGTCATTTAGGGTGGAGATAATGTACTCCAGCCCTTGTGGTGCCCACAGGTTGCGGAAGGCCTCAAGTATACTGGCGGATACCACGTGCTCTGTCTCTAAGAACACCCAGTGCAGATGTAACCATGGAAAATGGGCAGGCAGTCGGGTTGAACAACGCCCTGGACCCACTGCCTGGACCTATTAATAGCCACCTTGGCCAGGCCCAGGAACAGTCCAACAAGGAGGTCCTGTGCCCTGCTCCCCCACACCACCCCCCGCCCCCCTTTCCCCGTCCACACTGGATGGCCAAAGATCAGGAGCATGGGACTAAGCGTAAACAAAACATGAGGAGCAGCCCTCTCAAATAATGAAATAGCGGCTGCAACCTCAGACAACCAATATACACATGGAACACAGACTCCGCAAGGCCACGGAAGGAGGCCTAGGGGTCCATGAACCATCTTAATCTTCTATTACATGGGACTGCTGCATGCAACACCCTTCATGCCAAATCCCCGATGGAAAAAGGGAGGACTTCTACATGGACAGCAACCCACCGGGTCCTCTGTCACCTCCGGACAACAGTACAGAACGCCACAGCGTTGTGTACTTTGTTTTTGAAGGGTTATCTCATAAAACAAACTGATTGACACTTGTGTGAAAATAACTCATGCAGGAATGTATTACTAGAGAGTTAATTAATTAGATTTGAATTCGCCATTTGGAATTGCTACTCTTTAATTTTTTCAACCTTAAATGACACATAAATGACTAAGATATTGGAATATTGAGTAAAATTTCAACATTTGTTGATGATACCAAACCTGAAGGAGTGGCAAACAGTGAGGATAAAACTAATCGGCTGCAACAGAAGATAGATAGGCTAGCAGAATGGGTAAACAAGTGACAGATGAAATTTAATACAGAGAATTGTGAGTTACAGCATTCTGGCAGAAGTAATAGAGAGAGAAAGAGGGATCTAGGGGGCGCACATGCATAGACCTTTGAAGGTGATAGGACATATTAAGAACCTGGTCAGCAAAACATATGGAGTCTTGGGCTTCATAAATAGGGACACTGAATACAAAAGCAGGAAGTTATGCTGAACCTTTACGAAGTTCTGTTTAGGCCATAACTAGAATATCATGTCCAGTTCTGGTGGCCACACTTTAGGAAGAATGCAAGGGTCCTTGAGAGGATGTAGAAGGGATTTATCAGAATAGTACCAGGGATGAGGGAATTTAGCTACAAGGTTAGTTTGGGGAAGCTGGTGTCATTCTCCTTGGAGAAAAGGAGATTGAAAGGAGATTTGATCGAGGTGCTTAAGATTATGACAGGTTTGGATAAAATAGACCAGTAAAAACTGTTCCCACTAACTGATGATAGAAGGACTGGAGGACACAGCTTTGAGGTTTTAAGCAAGAGCTGTAGGGAAATGTGAGGAAGAGGTTTTTTAAGCAGCAAGTGATAATGGTCTGGAACTCGCTGCACATGAGGTGGTGAAAGCAGATGCTCAATGATTTCAAAGGCAAATTGGATGGACGCTTGAAGGAAATAAACTTTCAGGCCAAAGGGATAGAGCGGATGAATGAGAATGACTGGATTGCTCCATGGAGATCTAGAATAGGTTTGATGGGCTAAATTGCCTCCATCTGTGCCTAAATGACGCTATGGGTGGAATTTTACTGCCCCGTTGTGGGGGTGGGGGGTGCAGTGGGGGGCATTAATGCGGTGAGCTATTCAAAAGTCCATTGATTTTGACGGGACTGGAAAATCCTGCCAGCAGGGGGAGCTGCCATATAACCCTATGGGTGGAATTTTCAGTGCCCGTTGGCAGCGGGCATGTTTGGTGGCATGAGCGGACATTATGGCGTGAAGGCCAAAAATTGGTTTCATGATACCGTGAAACCAGTTTGCAATTGTCCACTCCGCCCGTCGATGACAGGCTACGTTTCACACTGTCAGACATCGGGAACTTCATTGTGACACATATATCATTATAACCCAGCTCACCGGAATCATACCCCCATGCTGGATCATCCGAGCACCATGCTGACGTATTTCACAACTATACATAAGCGACATTCACCTGGCAAGCTGCACTTTGCTCGGAACTTCGAGGTTTGTTTACCTACCTTGCTTCAGGCAACACTCATGGTCATCAGCACCAAGATTCGCAAGCAACACCACATCACTCTGAGGGGGACTCATGGGCAAGTCTCTGCTTACCAGGCCAGCTGTAAGGTGCGGGTGGCTTTTCAACAGCTGCAGGGCTAGAACTTGCTTGGGGAAGGGGCAGAAGTGGCCTCAGGCATAGGGAAAAGGCTGCATGGTGAGAGTTGCACTGGGGAAGGGGGGTTTCCCAGGATGTGTGTGTGGGGGCACAAGTTCATCTGTGCAAGTGGCCTCAAGATGGTGAGTGCTGATGATGCAGTCTCCAGAGGAGATGAGGCCAGATGGAGATGTGAGGGTGTGTGTGAGAGAGTGAGTGGTGATGTCCCTTGAGCTGACAGTGAGTGAGATGCCAGTGAATATGTGATGGTCTTGAGTGTCTGAGTCTAGAGTGATGAGATGGTTGCCATACCCTGGCAGCACGGATGAGATCTTTCATCCTCTTTCTGCATTAGTTGGCCAATCTCTTCTGTGCAGTATTGGCACTGATCACCACTGCCATTGCCTACCAAGCTAGAGTGGTGAGTTTGCTGTCCCTCCTGGACATCACGGCGGGCCTCCATGGCATCCAAAAGGCATTCCAGGGACGAATCACTGAATGGGGGTGTAGTAACCTAATATGTAATGTATCTTTAAGGCAAGTAATGTAATGTAAGATCACATGATCTTAATACCCAATAACAGAGTAGCGCGGGCTACCTCTCTGTTGTAGAGACTTGAGTTAGTTACTGATGAGTGAAGACAGAGTTTTATGTTGTGAGCTCACAAGTATAGCTGCAGAGTTTAGTCTGTCAATAAATAGCATGTGTTTATTCTAACAATGATCTCCTGATGTTCTCTGTCTCTGTACCAACATGGTCACCCCAGTAAGAGCGTGCATCCCAGATCCTTTAGCCCAACAAACGTAAGAACACTGGATTCAACAAACTGGCAACGAGAGTAAAAACATAAAGAATCATGGAAAGAATGAGGTAAAAAGCAAGAAAGGATGAAGGAATGCAGAAGAGCTGAAATCGAGCCGTCCCTCACATGGCAGTCGTAAGTAAAAGAAAATGTTCCTGTGAGCGTTGAAGTGATCCCCTCAGGGAATGCCACAATTTGGTCCGACCTCGGATGACAGATCCACTATCTTGAACGCCTCGTGTTCTTCTTCCAGGCGAACGACATTGAGGAGGAGGAGAAGAAGCGCGCAATCCTTCTGTTCATGTGTGGGGGTAAGACATATGGACTAATTCAGAATCTGGGCTACCCAGTGCCCCAGACGCAAAAAGTTTTGATGATTTAGTGAACCTCGTAAAGTATCATTATTAGCCCAAGCCGTTGGTGACGATGCGACTGTTTAAATTTAACTCAGGAAATAAAGCTGCGGGGGAGACAGTTGCATGTTATGTTGCAAGTCTAAAGCAATTAACTGAATATTGCAAGTTTGGTACATCTATCAATGATCATTTGGTGTGTGGTATAAATGAAAATGCAAGTCAGAAGAGATTACTTGCTGAAACAAATCTAGATTTTCAGAAGGCATTGGAAATCTCTCTGGCAATGGAAGGTTGAGTGCAAGACTCAGAAGCCATTATAGGAGGGCAAAATGGCACCGTCCTCCATGTTGGACGTAGAGCCTCAACCAGAAAGAGTGAGAAAGTACAGAGCTTTGTTCTGAAGCGGGAAGCAGCCACTGCTAGCTGACAAATTAAAAGGGATAACTCAGCAGCAAAAACATGACATTATAGCAACAGAGGTGGAAGCAGACAACCCTGGACGGAACCCCAGTTTAAGAAGTTTGAATGTTTCTTCTGCCATTGTAATGGGCATCTCATGAGACATTGTAAAGACAGAATTAGGCAGACTTCCAGATAAAAGCAAAAACTCAATGAGATATAGTGTGTTGGAAAAGCCTGAAGTAATAGATGCTGATATCTATTCACTATATAATTTAAAGGTAGGAAGAACGGAGCCTATCTATGTAACCACGAGTGTGAATGAAAAGCCTATCAGAATGGAAATGGATACTGGCGCAGCTACTACGGTGAGTGGTGAGCATACTTTCAAATACCTGAATCATGGAGAACGTAAGATGAATTTAGAAGAAACTGATGAAAAATTAAAAGCTACACAAGAGAAGACACACAAGTCAAGGGTGTATGTAAAGTCACAGTACATTATGGAGGTCAAACAGAAAGATTACCCTTGATGGTAGTAGCAGGTGAAGGACCTAGTCTCCTGGGATGAAACTGGCTGAAAGAAATTAAATTGGAATGGACTGAGATCTTCCAACTGAGAACTAATGGGTTATCACAACTATTACAAAAATATGCCTCAGTCTTCAAGAAAGAACTTGCAAAAAAATTGAGGGGCTAGAAGCAAAAATTCATGTAGATCCAGAGGCAACACCAAGATTCATGAAGATCAAACCAGTACCTTATGTAATGCAGGGTAAGGTAGATGCCAAACTGGACAGATTAGAAAAAGTAGGAGCAATACAACCTCCTGTTTTCAGAGTGGGCAGCTTCAATTATACCTGTTCTCAAACCTGACCGAACCATTAGAGTATGTGGGGACTACAAATTAACAGTTAACAAAGTGGCAAAATTGGATAGACACCCCATACCTAAAATAGAAGATTTATGCTCTAGACTGGCAGGTGGAAAGATCTACACGAAGTTAGTTATGAGTCATGCCATCCAGCAATTAGAATTAGAGAAGGCATCCTGGAAGTTTGCCAGCATAAATACACACAAGGAATTGTATCAATACAACCGTTTACCATTTGGTGTATCTTTTGCTTGCACCATATTCCAAAGAACGATGGAAAATTTATTACAGGGATTGCCCCGTGTGGTAGTTTATTTGGGTGATGTCCTCGTGACTGGAATCACTGAAAAGGAACATTTGAAAAACTTGGAAGAAGCCCTGAAACGATTTTCGCAGGTTGGAGTGAGATTGAAGAAGGAAAAGTGCACATTCCAGGCAAAATAGGTAACTTACCTAGGCCACAAGATAGATTCACAAGGCCTACACCCAGTTGAAGAAAAAGTGAAAGCCATTAGAGTCGCACCAGCACCAAAGGATATATCCGAACTGAAATCATTCTTGGGGATGGTCAATTGCTACGGATGTTTTCTTCCTAATTTGTCGACAGAACTGACACCACCGTATTACTTGCTCAAGAAGAACCAGAGATGGTCATGGCAAACACCACAAGAAGAAGCTTTCACAAAAGTGAAAAAGCTGCTACAATCTTCTATGCTGCTAGTACATTTTGACTCAAAGAAAGAGTTGGTATTAATGTGCGCCACATCACATTATAGAGTAGGAGCAGTGCTTTTCCACCGAATGGATGATAGATCAGAATGAACTATAGGATATGTGTCGAGAAAGCTCAGTACTGCAGAGATAAAGTATTCGCAAATTGAAAAAGAAGGCCTAGCAATCATTTTCGGTGTTAATAAGTTTCATCAATGTGTACATAGTTGTCATTTCATTATCACAACGGACCACAGCCATTGTTAGGAATATTCGGTGAAGACCAGGCTATACCCACTGTAGCCTCTGCTGAAGTACAAAGATGGGCATTGACCTTAGCAGCGTCTGAATATACTTTTATTCATTGACCCGAAAGTCAAATTGCAAATGCAGATGCACTCAGCTGATTACTTCTGCAAGTGAAAGATGAGGATGTTCCGATTCCTCAGGAATTCGTTTTGTTGCTGAACTTCCTGGACTCATCACCGATATGTGCTAAACAAATTAAAGATTGGATGAACCGAGACCCAGTCTTATCCAAAGTGAGGAATCAAGTTCTTTATGGTTGGTCACAAACACAAGAGTCTGATGAAATGAAACTGTATTTCCAGAGGGGATACGAATTAACCAACCAAGACGATATTTTGTTGTGGGGAGCTCGGGAGATTGTTCCTCCACAAGGACGAAAGCTATTGTTATCTGAACTTCACAGTGCACATCACGGAATTTCCAATATGAAGGGAATAGCACGTAACTATATATGGATGGAAAAATAGAAAATTTAGTGAGGAGCTGTATGCAGTGTCAACAAGTGCAAACATTCCCTGCAACAGCTCCTTTACACCCCTGGGAATGGCCAGAAAAGGCCATTGGTATGAGTACACATTGACTATGTGGGACCTTTTATTGCAGCAATGTTTCTACTTATCATAGACACCCATTCAAAGTGAAAGGACATGTACGAAATGAGGTCACCCACATCTTCAGTGACAATAAACAAGCTTTGACAAAGCTTCACTATAAATGGGTTACCTGAAGTGCTAGCATCACATAGTGGAACATTATTCGCAAGTGCTGAATTTAACTGATTTACAAGTCTTAATGGCATTGTTCATGTGAAGACATCCCCATACCACCCTTCTTCCAATGGACTCTCCGAGAGAGCAGTTCAGAGGTTCAAATCTGGTATGAAGAAATTATCTGGAGATTCCATTATAGAACCACCCCTCATTCAACAACAGGTGTCACACTTGCAGAATTGTTGATGAAGCACAGTCTCCAGTTGAGACTAAGCCTAATCATGCCAAACATTTGGGGGAAGGTAGAAAGAAAGCAGGAAAATCAGAAAATGGTACATGATTGTCACGGTTGGGACAGAACATTTAATGTAGGAGAGAAGGTATTTGTGAAAAATTTTAGAGAAGACCAGCCTGATTGTTTGCTGTAATGGGACCTCTTTCCTACCACGTGAAAGTCAAAGATCGAGTAATAAGGAGACATGTGTATCATAGACGAAGAGGAGAAACCAAATATCCAGAAGTGATTCCACCAGAGCTCGAGACTGAATCAATATTCCCTGTTGAAGAAACTCAGCCAAGTACAAATGTATTTGAAGGACCGACTATACCTGAAAGAGTCAAAGAAACAAATTTGTAAGTACCTGCAGTAGAATCTGAAAATCAGACAACTTCAGTATGGGAGACTCCAAAGCAAACTTTAGAAGCTGTAGAGTTGAGATGTTCTACACGCATAAGGAAACCCCCTCAGAGAAACTGACTTTGTAAATTATTGACCTGTGTAAATAACTTGATATATTGAAAAATGGTAAAATGTATTTTTCAGTAAAGGGGGAGGGATGTAATAACCTGATATGTAATATAGCTTTAAGACAATTATTGTAATGTAAGGTCACATGATCTTAATACCCAACAGCAGAGTAGCGCGAGCTAACTCTCTGTGGCAGAGCCTTGAATTAGTCACTGATGAGTGAATACAGAGTTTTATGTTGTGAGCACACAAGTATAACTGCAGAGCTTAGTTTGTAAATAAACAGCATGTGTTTATTCTAACAATGATCTCCTGATGTTCTCTGTCTCTGTACCAACTCGGTCACCCCAGTAAAAACGTGCAACCTGGATTCTGTAATCCTGTAATCTTAGCCCAACAAACCTAAGGGCACTAGATCCAACGGGGGGCTGCAGTCTTCTTGCCTTTTCGGGACCATGTCTTCTGTGCAGCAGTCCTGGGCTGGAGGCACTGAGAGGTGTGTGTGCAGCTGCACTTTAAATATGGAACTTGGTGTGAGGAAGCGGCGAGGTGACGCCATGGTGGGCAAATGAGAGCCTGCCCACCATCGAAATGGCATGTTTCCTGGAATGCATGATTAATGAAGTAGGATTGGGATGACACAATGTGAAAAGCCGCCATTGCGACCGGCGGGTAAAATGTTCTTTTTCCTTCCAGCTACTGCATTTAGTGCAAATCTGGGACGATTCTGCCCTATGACTTTATGACCCTGAACCTTGGTCTCTGCCTTGCTTTCCTAAATTAGAAAAACAACTATTTCAGTCAGATACGGTTGTGAAATTATATATAAAAAGGAAAATTGTATGTTTTCTATTACCGTATTTAAGAAATAATAAGGTCCACTGCTGCTAATTTGCTCCAAGGTGTACATCTTACACATCGGGGTCTGTTCCATCATTCACTTTATCTTATGGCAATACTCCTCCTAATGTACTATGTGCAAGTTTTCCATTAGGATTGCATGACAGATATTATAAATATGGTCTTGGGAAGAAGAGGTAGGTGCCAATCATTTTATCTAACACAAACTAAAATGAATTTTAGAGGGACAATTCAATTCCCTGTCAGTCTTACTGTGCAAATAAAATGCACAAACCTTAGCCTTTTACGTATGCTTAGTGAGAATCATTTCCTAACATTTAAAAACCTAAGAAAAGGTCACAGCAGGAGTATAAGTCTCAGACTAATAAAAATATTAGCAATACAAGAATGATTTTAGTTCTCTCTATTAGACCCAAACCTCAAACCACATTTCTAAATAGGGCTCCAGAACTGACCTTTTCAACTTAAGCCTTTGCAGGTTTGTGAGGAAACTCATCAACAGCTGAAATTCCCTTATTTTATTGCTGCAGCCAATGTAAAATCCAGGCTCTAAATTACACCGTCTATTAGCCGATTGCCATAGTTTACAGTTGCTCTTTCAAAATACAAAACTTGCAGTTCTGTATCAGTGGAAAGAAGGCCTCACGACAGTTTTTATTCCCAGGTGCTTCATACAGCAATCATAATTATCATTTCTATGTTCCTCCCTCACTGTGGCCTTTCAGTAAAATGTTCAGCCTGTTGTTCTGTCAGTGTTGCTTTCACTTATTGGCCCAACACTGACTCGTTCACTACACTGCTGCCACAACCTGTTGAAATGCACCAGATGCAGGAACAGTGATGTGCAGTGGAGCAGATGTATGGATGGACATATATTTTTACCAAATCACTTTACACAGGTTCTGATTGATTGGTTGCTGATTAATGATGATATTTTTAGAAGACATTAAATAGGTGCCACACAATAGGTTGTTACAGAAGATTACAGCTCATGGTATTAGGGGTAATACATTAAAATGGATTTGGGATTGTTAACAGACAGAAAACAAGACAGCAGTGATAACCATTCTGACCACAGCCTAAGAGGAAGCCTTGGTGATTTGGCAGGGTGGCAGAGTGCATGGCCATTTGTCTTGAGGAGATAGGTGTCTCCCAGATACCTGGTGACAGAATTAGAAATCACACTGCCACTTAGCACATAATCACTAATGTTGATTTGCTGTCACCACTAACTGAAATATAAACATCTGCACAATGATGACTTTGAACTGTTTCCCCACGTCATTTCTAATTCTTCTTCTTCATTCCCCACAGGTCATGCAAATGTGATGCTGGAGCAGGAGGAGGCTGAGGAGTCCTCAGAGGAAGTTATGCATTCTGAAGAAGGCCCGTCACACAACTCGTGCAGCCTCCAACAACTGATATACAGACATCCTTAGTGGGGCATATAAGGGAGTTAACTAGGTTGTCACATGGTGAGGAGTACATCACAAGGAGCAGGTGTTCGAGAGAGGGACAGCAGAGCAGAGTTCCTGTCAGAGAGCACAAAATACTCCAACCTCTGTAGAGCTGGGTGCTGAGCCTTGGCGGTCATCCACGAAGGGGATGTTTCTGAAACAATACTAGAAAATGTATGAGGTTATGTGAGAAGAGACAGTGTACAGCCTTGGGGAGAGATTCAGGGAGTATGCTTCATACATGACTGCCATGATGTTTCAGGTATTTGTGCGAATGTTCACCTCCGTTAGCTGCACAGAGGCAGGAGGGGGAAAATTCATTGGAAATGTGCGCATTGAGTCATATACTGAGCGGCCTTGCAGAACGGCAATGGCTGTTCACCTGGTAGGGGTGGGGGATTCTTTCTGATGGGGGATTGGCCTCCTGCAGACATTGAAACCTGACAGATGGTCAGAAGTAGCCTTCCAGCAGTAGGCTTGAGGAACAACGAGGCCTCCCCTAATTCCACTCTGCCTCCCTCACCTGCTTCTCTTGACCCCCTACCCCCCATTGGAGCCATGGTCATCACAAAGTTACAGTGGTGGCCCAGGATGATCTATGGAAGGTTTCCCCCTTCACCATGATGGTCTGGTAGCTGTGACCACAGTTCAGTTTTATGCTGAAGAAGGTACCACCTCCAACCCTGCAACTACCATATAGGCCAGTTGAAGAGGAGAAGTTACAATCCCCGATCACACAGTGACCACAGAGACTCAGGCTTCCTTTAACTGGTTTTATTCAAGCATATGCAAGGGAGCCG
The DNA here is from genome assembly GCF_964194155.1 of Cetorhinus maximus. Classification (NCBI taxonomy): domain Eukaryota; kingdom Metazoa; phylum Chordata; class Chondrichthyes; order Lamniformes; family Cetorhinidae; genus Cetorhinus; species Cetorhinus maximus. The sequence goes on along the minus strand of NC_135882.1, from coordinate 112,133,650 downwards.
CAATCATTCCTAAGAATGAAAATCCAGCTCCCAAATTGATTACATTTCATTACTTTTGTACTTTTTCTTATCACAATACTTTTGAGTACATTTGAATACATCCAATTGGTAACCGACACACCGGTCCTATGCTAACTCTATCCTATTGAGTACATAAACATGTGATTTTGCTAACCAATTATTCTAAAAGATGTATACATAATTATATTATCCAATCAAAATTAAAACATGTACGCAAAGATCTTGGTTCTCACAGCTCAAGACTGTTTGTGTTTCATCAAAGCCCCCTCTTTGTCCATTGTATGTCTTCTCATATCTAAGCTAAAACCACCTGCCCCTTCCCTATGTGAGAGGGGAGTACACCTAATCTAATTTATGTCCTTTTTTGTGTCTCCAGTCTGACTCTCAAGGCTGTGCAATGTTCATCTGGTAATCTTCAACTCTTAATATGTTTCGCAGCCATGTCTGCCTGGAGATTTTAAGGGTTTTCTGTAAATTCTTACTGCATTCTCTTTTAGCATTTTTAATTTCCCCCTAACAATGCTTTCAAAATTCTTCAGAGGGCACACCATCTTGTTGTCCCATCTACGTTTGCAGCGACCACCTCTCACAACGGGGCTGCTTGCGGCTCAGAGCCTCGGGTGCTCCCATTGGCCCTCCTGCCTGCGCAGTGCCCGGAGTTGATCTGTTAATTGGCCACTTCCAGAAGATCATGTAAGTGGGTGGACCACATAAACCATTGGTTTTGAGACCCAGAAATCATCCCAGCCTGCTTTTAAAAGCCAAGGCTGTAAGTTTTCATCCATTAACTCTGTTTCTCTCTTCACAGATGCTACATGACCTGCTGAATATTACCAGCGTTTTCTATTTGCATTTCAGATTTCAGCATCTGCAGTATATTGATTTTGTGGACAAGTTAAGTAATTGGGCAAGGTGGTTGCAGATGATGTATAATGTGGGGATGTGTGAAATTATCCACATTGATAGGAAGAGTGGATACTTATTAAAAGTCAAGAAACTAGTAAATGTTTGGATTCAGAGGGATTTAGGTGTCCTTGTACATGAATATCAGAAAGTTACTATGCAGGCACAACAAGCAGTAAGGATGGCAAATGGCCTGTCAGCCTTTATTGCATGGGAGTTGGAGTATAAGAAGAAGGAAGTCTTACTGCAATTATATGGGGGTTTGGTGAGATCACACCCAGGATACTGTTTTGGTTTCCTTACCTAAGGAAAGATATATTTGTCTTCGTGGGTGTTGTCACTAGACTGATTCCTGGGATGAGAGGCTGGCCTACAGACTGAGGAGACAGATTGAGAAATAGGCCTATATTTTCTGTAGTTTAGAAGAATGTTTGGTAATCTCACTGAAACATATAAAAGCCTTAAAGGGCTTGTCAGGGTAGATGCTGAAAGGCTTGTCTGGACGTCTACAACTAGGGGTCACAGTCTTAGAATAAGGGATCAGCCATTTGGGACTTAACTGAGGATAAATTTCTTCACTCAGTATTGTGAATGTTTGGAATTCTCTGCCCCAGAGGGCTGTGGATGTTCAATTGAGTATATTCAAGATTGAGATCAATACATTTTTTGGACACTAAGGGAATCACGGGATATAGAGGTAGAGCTGAGCTTGTAAAGCTTGCAGCCAGGAAAGCACCTCCTCTCTTTTATACCTTTTTTTCTGTTCGCTTTTTGGGGGTCAGTTAGTTCAGTTTCCTAGATGGCTAAAGTGCGATGCAGAATGACACCAATGGTGTAGGTTCATCCCTGTACCAGCTTGTGCAGTCTGCCTCCTCACACCATGCTTGTGGATTGGTGCTCCTTAATTTATATAACCAATTGTCTCTCTGATAGAGAGAGAGAGATGCCTATGGTCCGTTTTGGACTATGGATAATTACTTACTTAAATGATTAGGAAACATTGAAACATGAGACAACAGCTATTGGACAGTATTACCTGGAGGCCAGATAAAAGTGTTTGGAGCCTACAATAGTGTGATTGCACAGAGGCAAGCAGATGTTGGTGAAGCTCCAAAACTCCAAACAGCAAAGCCTCAGTCTAATTGTATATGATGTGTTCCATGCGTTCATCAGCAAGTTGGTAGGAATGAACTACACATTTTATAGTGAATTATGTTGCTTACCGTGAGGAGTTCCTGGTGCCTATTGTCCACCTAGTAATGACTCAATTGCACACTTGTCAAATTTTTAAATGCCGAAAGGTTGATGTTTTCCTTTGGAAGGAGATCTGCATGATGTCCTTGACGTTGAGATGACTCCAAGGTAACACTTGTTCAGTGATAGAAGATTGGAAACAAGCAAACACTTCGTGGTACTTTGGTAATCTATACCTGAATTAGGCTGATCCGCAGTACTCCAGGGCAGTGTTGATGATTGGTCACCCAGATGCTTGTTGACGTGTCTTCAAGGGTAGTCCTATCATTGAGGCTGGGGTTCTTCTTACTTGGCTTTTGACAATCAAGCAAACTATTGCTGCACGATTGATCTGGTTGGTACAAGCTGTTGGAAAAACCATTCTCAATAATCTTTCTTTTTTCTTTCCTAATCATCACAAGAGAAGCCATGATCATATGTGCTACTTGATGCAATTCTTCTAATAATGGGTACCATCTGTCTTTGAACAATTCAGAATGAAACACAGCAAGGTAAATTCTTGTGTTGAGTGTATATTGAGTGGATGGTGGAAAAGGCAGCTTCTCTACCCCTCAATGACTCTCTATGATAGGCCAAATTGATTTTGATGAACATGTGCGATGCCACTACTAACTGCGCTGCTTAGAGGCAGAATGCTGTTTGAGACAATGGATCAGGTGGGGCAGATGCTGCTCTTGAATCTCCAGCAGCAGCTTAACAGGGAAGGCTGGAAAGAGCATGGAGTAAATGGAATAGCATATTTTATTATCAGAAATTTAATTTGTGCATCCTGTAGAAACTAGATAAACTAAAGGAAGTTTAAAGCTCATAGCTCTCAAGCTCATGAAGAAACTATCAGTGCCTGACCTACTTCCAGCTTTGGCATACTGCAGCTTTAAGTAGTGCTGTAAATAAAGTTTATGGGCAGGTTGCTAGTGATAGCACTAAATTACACAAACATTGCATGTGGGTCCAAACAATGTCAGTTAACCCCAATTTAAATATTTAATCAGGTCTCCACCTGTTTGTGGGAGTGTTGGTTGCTTAAAAGTTAATCCAAAATTTGGAATAAGTGGACATGTAGTGGTAAGATGATATATTTTCTTTTACAATTTATACCCTGCTTGCAACCCAAGCTGAACCCCAACCCAAACCCGCCCTTGTTTATGCCTAAAAATGAGGTGGTAATGTGACAGAAATTGTCTCCAGCATTTGTTAAAAAATGCCAAATTTGCCTGAAATAAAGCTTTGAGAATGCAGCCATAAATTTCTTTCTAACGTCTTCTGAAAAAGGGAAAGGAAGTCTCAATTACTCACGTCACATACCCTTCGACACTTCAAGTTATACTGATACATGAATGCTAGAAAATTCTGCAAACCACACATGCTCAAAAGCTGCACAGCTGTAGTTGCAGGCTCATGCAAATTTTCTGAGGTAAACCTTTTTAATCAAGGTGCAAGCATTGATGGACCTCTTGCTTTCCACCCCTCCCCCTTTCCCTTACACCAACTTTCCACTTCTGATTTTCTGCTTTCAGATGCCCAAGCCTTCTGCACAGCACCAGCTGTGCCAGGTGGAGGAGATGGGGCAACAACACAGCACTGATAAAAAGGCCCCATCATTTAATCTGACATAGCTACCAGCTCAGATACTGGCACTTTGCATACCTTGGAGACTAGTAGAGTTGAGATCAGCACTTTGTGAGACATCTGGGCACAAGTGGGCTATAGCCAGGCTGGGGTAAAGGATGCCAGCTCACCAGAAGGTGAGGTCACAGACATGTTCTGTTGCCAAGGATTCAGATGAGGACATCGTGGGGTGACATACAGGAGAGCATTGATGTGCAGATACATTGAAATCCTGGGTGCATCGGCTGGTGCGCCCAACATCATCTTGTCACTGTCACGGGCATCGTGCAGAGCTTTCCCTCTCCGCAGCCTTCGCTCCATCTCCCTGTCATCCTGCAGGCACTGCAACTGCTGCACCCATAGCTGTTGCAGTCTTTGTTTGCATAGGTTACCAAACCCTCTGTCCTTCCCTGTGAGGATGCTATAACACTCTTTGGCAAATATGCTTTGTAAAGGGACAGATGGGATTTGGGACTTTAGGAGTTGCCTGCCATGTAAAATTACAAGCTATTTCACCCATACCAGATGACAGAATTAAGAATTGTGTATAATTTAATTCCAGCATCCACCATGCTTTGTTTTTTTTCACAATAAATTATAAATGTACAATGTTCATGCTAGTAATGGTGATGCAACATATTAGAACCAAAATTATTGAGATATATATGCCTAATAAAAAGAGTACGTAATATGGAGCTTCAGCCTTAGGATACAATACCATTAATAGAGATGAAAAGTCAAAAATTATGTATTACTTCGATAATATCCAAGAGTAGCTACATAGTACTGTCTACAATACATTTTCCCTGATGATGTAGCAGATTGACATTGTGAAATATCTCAGTCACATTATGCAGCTCCTTAATCCTCCCTTTGTGCTTTTGCAGCAAAGATTCAACCTCAGCCCTGTTTAGAATCTAGCCTTCATCAACATTTTCCATCTTTATGTTTGCAAAGCTCTCCCTTTTACCAGTTTTACTGTGATATGTTGGTAAATTGAATTTTAAATGTCACATAAAGCACTGACAAAGGAATAAAGGCCCTGGTGCTTATTTTAAAATTTCTCAGGACTCAAAAATGTGGACTTAATTGTTCTCGGATATGTGTTTGTTAGAAGATTTTCCACAATGATTTAAAGGTCTGACTCCTTCTATTTTATCTCTCGGACCAAACTGAATATGCTGGAAAAGTGATCTCCACCCAAGTGGCACCAATGTTTCTCCTAGCCAGTAGTAGAGATGTTCCTGAAAATGTTTAGGTGACGACTCTACTTGGCTTTCTCTTAGTGCTTCCCCAAACAGTATGGGAAAGTTTAGGAAGTAAGAACAGAAAAGACTAAGGCTGGGATTTTCTGTGCCTGCTGGAGTCAGGTGTGTTCAGTGGCGTGAGCGGACAATATGGCGAGAAGGCCAAAAACCGGTTTCACAATATTGTGAAACCAGTTTGCGATCGTCCGCCCCGCCCACTAGTGGCGGGCCGCGTTTCCCGCCATTGGATGTTGGAAGCCTCATTGTAATACATCTGCATATCATTATAAGGCTAGCCTGGTGGAATTGTCCGCCCCATGCTGACGTGTTTCTCAACAGCATATAAAAGGTGTGCACTTGGCAGGCTGCACTTTGAAGAGAACTTGGAGGTGAGTGCACAGTAATGTTGTGGAGCGCTTGTCAGGGTTGCCTGTTGGACTTCAATTTTGAGGCACGTTGGCGGAGTGGGGGTGAGTAGTTGAGGTGACCTGGGGGGGATGGGCAAGGTCTGCCCTGTGGTTAAGGCAACTTGGTGGGGGGGTGCCAAGACTGCACTGAGGTTGAGGCGTTGAGGTGACTTGGGGTGGGGGGGGTGCAAGGGCTGCAAGGGCTGCCCTGCAGTAGGGGCAATTGGGGTGGGGGGACAAGGGCTGCCCTGAAGCTGAAATGACTTTAGGGGGGTGGGCAAGGGCTGCCCTGTGGTTGAAGCTAGCGCAGAGACACGTGTGTGGTGGTGGTGAGAGAAGCAGTCATGCGTTAGAGAATCCTTGTATAAAGTGACCATTCCTCTGCAGCTGAGACAGTTCAGGCACAGCCACAGATATGATTGGAGTCAGGCCTCTAGCTTCCCTGCCCACTCAAGGAACACAGAGGCATCAAAGTGCCACCAAGCGCTCCAGAGCTTTTCACCCCTCGGGCACAGACTGCAAACTAATGAGCATTTTAGTGGACTGCAGAACAAATGGGCAACTGGACACATTGTACAATCTCCTTGCTAAAGCTGGTCATGGAGCAGTCACTGGTGGAGACGCTCACAGTCCCTGCCTGGTTTGGAACAGTCTCCCCCATGGTTCAAGCTAACAGTGCAGCCTTGCAGTGCAGGTTAGGCGAATGCCTGTGCCTGAGCTGAGAGCACAGCATGCAGTCCAGTGGGCAAAGCTGCCACCAATTGGTCAGGTGCAGTAGGGCGGAGGTGGGTGAGGTTTCGGGCAGCCATGCAGCGCACTAAACTCTGGTCATCCATGTGGTGGCCAGCACTCTCCGGGATGCGTTAAAGGGCCTTCAGATTTAACCAAGACAGATTCTTAGCACACCCATGCTAACCCACGCATCTCTCTCTGTCTTTCATCCTACAGGAGAAGTACATCAAGATCATGGAGCCTGGTGACTGAGCTGTATGCCTCGTGGTGTACAGAGAGCAAAGACGATGGAGAAGAGAGCGACTGAGGTGCCCGGCTGCGCAGAGGGAGGAGCAGCACCCTCTGGAAGACACGCACACACTGCTGAAGGGTCACAGCGAGCCATCGCTGGTTGGTGCCTCGCTCGACCCAGGGTCTATGGACGCCACCTTTCATTCCTGCAGATGATTGAGAATCAGTGTCACCAAAGACTGAGCATGTTTACGGAATGGTCAGTCACATTGCCACCTGCTTCAGGATTTGGCGCCACAGGGGCATGAAGGGCACCCACTGCCAGTGACTTTGAAAGTGACAGCGGTACTCAATTTTTAAGCCAGTGGCTCCTTTCAGGGCTCCACAGGTGACCTCACACCACAATTGCATCCATGAGGTCATGGATGCCATCTTCACTAGGGCACACCACATTGTGTATCTTGCCCAGGACCATGACAGCCAGGATGCAAGCGTGATTGGATTTGCCCAGATCTCTTGTTTCCCACAGGTGCATGGTGGCATCGACTGCACTCATGTGGCGCTCAGATCTCTGTTGCAACAAGGGGTCAACTATGTCAACCACAAGGGATTCCATTTGCTGAATGTGGAGCTGGTGTGCGACCACCACAAATGTATCCTGCAGGTCTGTGCATGGTTTCCAGGGAGTGTGCACGACTTGTACGTTTTCAGTCAGCCACAGATCCCTGAAGTCTTCCAGGGTCCACATAGGCTGTAGTGATGGCTCCTCGGGGACAAGGGCTACCTGCAGAGGCCGTGGCTGATGACACATGTGCAGCGGCCTCAGACTGCAGCAGAACGAATGTATAACGAGGCTCATGCTGCAACTCGCAACTTGGTGGAACAGACCATTGGGATGCTGAAAATGAGGCTCCAGTGCCTGGACCGGTCCTGCAATATAGTCCACAGAGGGTGTCACGCATCGTTGTCACCTGCTGCGCCTTATGCAACCTGTCGCTGCAACGGGGAGAGGAGCTGGCTGAGGAGGAGATGGAGGAGCTGGAGGTCTCCTCTGATGAGAAGGACGCTGATGGGAATGAGGTTGAGGAGATCCTCAATGGTGACGATGACAGGCATGAGGCCGTCACACTGGCCAGACGAGGCAGGCTCACTTGGGAGGTCCTCATAGCTACCAGATTTGTGGAGGATGATGACGACATGCAGTGAGGAGATGCCATAAGATCCTTACATTGCATCTATGAATGTATGACTCCAGTCTGGCTTATGGCAGTGCACATACCCTCTGTAATAATGCTCCTGTCATGGAGACAGTAGAGGCCCTAATAGTCGCTCAATTGCAGGAGGATGATGATGACATTTATTGAGGACATTCCATCCATCTTCACATAGCCCCTGAGAATGTCTGACTCCTGTCTGGCTGAGGGCAGCTCGCTTCCGCTCTGTGATCGGAGTCATGTCATAGAGACACAGCAATGAAACTTTAAAAGCATCTGGTCCTTTATCTGCCTTCAGCACCTGAGCCCTTCAGGAGCACAGTGTCACTAGTCACAGATGCTGAAGAGTAGGGGGCCAGCCCCACATTAAAGCTGCTGAGAGCACACAGAGAGAATGAGAGGACTCTGTGGTACCTGCCCACAACATTCTGGCAGCAATGACCAGCACCGCTGAGGTGCAGGCATCAGTAATGTTTCCAGGGAGTGTGAGGCTGGACCATCACTTTGGTCTGAAGGCTGCACAGAGCACAGGGAAGAGGCCCTGGACTGAGACACCTGTCTTTATCTTGTGCAGAAAGGTTTCACATCTGAGTGACACGAACACTGCTCATCATAACAAGGAGCCGTAGGCAGGGAGACATTCTTGGGAGTTTATTGACAATAGTGAACATTATATACTAGTGATTACCACCCGTGGTCAGGCTTTGCTTCCTGATTGGGCTCAGGTGCAGTATGTTCCTGTTTGAGTGGGAGCTGTTGCTGTGTGCTGGCTGTGCCTGCTGCCGCTGGGAAAGGTACACCTTGCTGCTGCTGGGAGAGGTACACCCTGCTGCTACTGGGAGAGCTACACCCTGCTGCCACTGGGAAAGGTACACCCTGCTGCTGCTGGGAGAGGTACACCCTGCTGCTACTGGGAGAGGTACACCCTGCTGCTGCTGGGAGAGGTATACCCTGCTGCTACTGGGAGAGGTACACCCTGCTGCTACTGGGAGAGCTACACCCTGCTGCTACTGGGAGAGGTACACCCTGCTGCTACTGGAAGAGGTACACCCTGCTGCCACTGGGAGAGGTATACCCTGCTGCTACAGGGAGAGGTATACCCTGCTGCTACAGGGAGAGGTACACCCTGCTGCTACTGGGAGAGGTACACCCTGCTGCTACTGGGAGAGGTACACCCTGCTGCTACTGGGAGAGGTATACCCTGCTGCTACTGGGAGAGGTACACCCTGCTGCTACTGGGAGAGGTATACCCTGCTGCTGCTGGGAGAGGTACACCCTGCTGCCACTGGGAGAGGTATACCCTGCTGCTACTGGGAGAGGTACACCCTGCTGCTACTGGGAGAGGTACACCCTGCTGCTACTGGGAGAGGTACACCCTGCTGCTGCTGGGAGAGGTACACCCTGCTGCTACTGGGAGAGCTACACCCTGCTGCTGCTGCCACTGTTGCTTTTTCCAACATACTCCTCTGGACTTTTACAAGCTGCTCTGGTTTTGCTGCTGCCTGAGGGACACTAAAAACCCGCTGCTGGTATTGTTGCCTGGGCTGCAAGGGCCTGGAGCCTGCAAGGCCTGAGGTTTGAAGAATTGGAGGAGAGAGAGAGAGAGGAGATGCTGCCAGACAGAGAGGCCAGGAGGCCAGGACTTTTTTCATTACATCTGCAGTGGGTGTCTGGGCTTTTATTTGGTGAGGGCTGTGAAGACTGTGCTGCTTTGTAGGGGGAGGAAGAAGGCTGCTGAAGGGACTCGGGGAGAAGGGGTGCGTGTGTGTGCCCATTTAATATCTTGCCCCCACCCCGCCCCACTTCTCACCCCACCCGTGTCCAGGTAGCCGGTGCTGCCTGGTGAACAGGGACGGGCCTGACTTCCGTGTGCCAAGCTGTACTGGCTGCCTGCTGAAGACATGGCCCTCCCACTACGGGAAGAACAGCTAGGGCCCCACCACCCCGCTCCACTCCACCCAGCAACACCCACCCACCCTGCACCCATTACCCTTTCCTCTTCTGTGCCTCCCTGTCTTTTTTTCCTTTCTCGTTCCTCCTCTTCTGCCTTTACACACCATCAGGAGGGAGAGGGTAACCCTCCTTTTCCTCCTCCCCCCATTTCTAAATGCTGTTGCTACCACCGACAGGGCCCGGGGTGAGTGTGGCTCAGCCCCCAATGGCTGCCTCAGGGTCACTGGTTGTCAGGCCCTCTGGGGCAGTTGTGGAGATGGCACCATCACCACTGGTGGGGCCCGCCAAGAAGACCAATGCTGGGGCGACTGCCTCCGTGGCCTCTGCTGCTCCCACAGCCCCATCACCATTCTGCCTCCTGACCAGGGCCATGGGGTAGAGAGCTACTTTCACCCAGGGATGACTGTAGAGACATGTGTGAAGGCTTTGGCCGGGGTTGTCGGCCTCTTGGCCATTTCTGCAGCCTCGGGAATGTATGGGAAGGCGGTGTTCTTCCTGAGGTCCGAGCGGGTGGTGCACCTGGCCTTGGCCAAGGGGCTCGCCTTAGGCGGAACCTGTCTGGCAGTGGATTCTCTTGAGGTAACCGCAGAGAGGCTTGTTTTATCCAATGTCCTTCGTTCCCGGTGAGCTCCTCCTCTCCCACCTTCACCAACTGGGGTGGTGCCGATCCCGCTCGTCCTCAGGGAGCCCAGTCTCTGCCACATGTACTCCTCCCAGTGCCAGGTCTTTGTTTGCCTGGCCCAGGAGGAGTGCACAGAGGGGCGGTTTGATGTCACCTTTGAGAGGGCGGCCTACCATGTCTTCTGGTTGGCGGATGGCGTGCGGTGCCATGCCTGCAAGGAGGCGGGGCACGTCCAAAAGAACTGCCCCGTCTCCAAGGCCGCCTATGTCACTCAGGCAGCTGCGGCTGGCATCGCCACCCCTCCCCCTGCCACCGCTCCACCTTCCTCCCTGCAAGGGGAGGTGCTGCCGACAGCCACCACCATCTCGGCTGCCGGCGAGGCGGGGGGAGAGACCCTGAGCCAGAAAAAGGCGTAATGGAAGGTCCACCATGCAGAGGTGGCTCCCCAAACCCTCTGAACTCCTCAAACCAACCCTGATCCCCAGACACCCAGGGATACTGGCTCAGAGATAGAAACATAATCTGGCTCTGGCAACATGTCTGCACGTGCTCCCCTTCCTGTATGCGCATCAGCGCCATGTGCTGGGCCCGGCGTTGTTCATGAGCGGGCTCCCGGGTCCGGTGGTGCTATGTCGCGTGACCCCGAGCTGGTGATTATCCTAAAAAGAATAGACCAGCCAAAACCCCAGAGGGCAGAGCATCTGGAGGGTCTGGACAAGGCAGATGGAGGTCTCCCCAGCCTACCCCGGAAGAGACACCACCCCTTGGAGGGATGGACCTCACGATTGAGGTTGGATGTGTCCCCTCACCGAAAGAAAAGGTGGTGATGTCTCTGCCCTGTAACACCTCGCTCTGCCCTCTGGTGGAAGCCCATATCCACGGCCCCTTGCTGCAGTCCCCTGAACAGGGCCCCTTGGGAGTCAGTGAGGGTATTGGCCTTGTGGTGGTGCCCCACCTTGACCCACCTTGTACCCCCGAGTTGCCATCTGGCCTGCCAGGGGACTGTGGCAGTCCCTTCATGGCCCCGACCGCTGGGTCATTGGGTGGTGGTGGCGAGCAGGGCCTCCCTACCCCCTCCTAACCTTCTGCGCCAGGCGCCTTTGTACTAGGTCCAGTGCTTTTTCCAGACTCGCCGGGCAACCCGGTGCCTGAGGGAGAGCGGGACTCTGATCCCAAGATGAGACCAGAGAGGACCTCTCTGCCCTTGATCCTGGGGGTGGGATCGAGGTGGAGGTGGAGCCGACTGGCAGCTCCGAACCAGCCCCTGTACTCAATACGGGAGAGGGGTTGGAAGCTGGAGGCGATGACCTGGAGGAGGACGGAGTTTCGGTGGAGAGCACTGGGGATGACTTAGAGTCGTTGTCGGGTGAGGTGGTGGATCCCCTGGTGCCCCCGACCGATTCCCCCCTCAGCTCTTTACGGAAGCTCAGGATTTTTTAGTGAGTAATCGCGGTCGCCAAGACAGGGTCCAGTTGGTCCTGGACCAGTGGCATTCTTTTCCTCTTGTGTTCTGGTCTGCCCGGGAGGCCCTCAAGACACCTGGGTTGGATCGGAATGCTAAGAGGAGGGTCCACACGTTTCTCGCTGGGTTCTTGAAGGAGAAGAAGGATTAAAATAGTCCTCTCCTTCTTACACTTTGCATTAGGTGATGGTAGCACATACTTCTGACAATGAAGATTACCAGAGCCAACTTCAACATAACGGCAGCAGGGACGCACAGCACAGGTTCCAGAACTTCTCGGTCCTCAGGGACGGGAAGTATGCGTTGTGCTTCCTGCAGGAAACCCACACCGTTCCGGGAGACAAAGCTACGTGGCTCCTGGAGTGGCAAGGGGGGGTCTACATGAGTCACCTAGCCTCCAATTCTGGTGGGGTGGCTATCTTGTTGGCCCCACATTTTCAGCCAGAGACCTTGGGGGTCAAGTAGCTGGTGCCAGGCCGGTTGCTGCACCTTCCTGTGCGCCTGGGGGGGCGCAGCACTTCACTTTGTGACTGTGTACGCCCCCCTGGGCACGCAGCAGCAAGTGAGTTTCTTTGAGGAAGTGTCCACTCATCTCGGCTGCATTGTCGGAGATGTTCCCCCCGGTCGGCCCAGAAAGGACAGAATGAGTCCAGGAATTGCTCATCCTCCAGCAGCATGTTGTTAAGGTGCCAGTACGTGGACCCTGTCCCAGCGCAGAATGGAACGTGTTCTGCCCACTCCAGATGGTGGTCTGTGCATGGCACCCGCTGCACAGAAGCCGACGGAACACAGGACACGTACGCCTTCGAAACGTAAAGGCGGTCGAGTCTGGACGCTCCGACTCCAGTGACATGAGAGTGAAAACGCTGGAGTCAGGATGGGGATGTTGTCAGCCATCCACCAAGTCGAAGGACCCGAACAGGTCCCTCAACTTACTTACACATAGCGAGCGGTGCTGGGTACCGTGACGGTCCAGGGCCTCGATGAGTGGACACTTCCTCAAAGAAACTCGAGGTACAGTTGAAATCCCCCCCGAGGACGATGCTGGTGTACAAAGAGAAGAAGGGCGCGCTGCGGGACCTGCAACTGGTTGGGTCCCATGGCGCGTACGTGAGGTCGCGGATTCAGCTCATCTGAGACCTGGACCGTGGCTCCCGCTTCTTCTACTTAATGAAAAAAAGGCATGGGCTCCGTCAGCAGCTGCTTATGTTGCTGGCTGACAACAATGATGACAGATCCCTTGTTTTGGATCCGGTGAGCATTGGCCACTGTCAAACCCTTCTACACTGCTCTGTTCTCTCCGGATCCGTCCAGCGAGGATGCTCGCAGAGTTTTGTGGGAGGACCTGCCGCAGGTCAGCCCGGAGGGTGCCGGAAAGCTTGACTACCCCACAAGCCTGGGGGAGCTGACTGGTGCCCTCGACAACCTCTCCAGGGGCAAATCCCCAGGACGGGAAGGGGTGACCGTGGCGTTCTTCAGGGAGTTCTGGGACATCCTGGGGAACGACTATTGCAACCGGGGAGATGCACCTCTCATGGCGCAGGGCTGTGATTGTCCTGCTGCCAAAAAAGGGGACCTCCGCCTGCTTAAGAAATGGCACCCGGTCTCCCTTCTCAGCATGGATTACAAGAGCTTTGCCCGGGCAATGTCTTCTCACCTTGGACCACATGATCCACCCTGACCAGTCCTACACAGTCCCGGGCTGCACTATTTTGGATAACATCCGTCTGGTCCGGGACATTATCCACTTTTCCCAGAGGACTGGTCTGTCGAGCGCCTTCCTGTCCCTTGACCAGGAGAAGGCGTTCGACAGGGTGGATCATGAATATTTATTCGGGCGAGCATTTGGGTTCAGGGCGCATTTCGTCACCTGGATCTGACTTCTGTACACTGCTGCAGAGTGTCTAGTTAAGGTTAACGGGTCCCTGATGGCATCCCTTCACTTTGGGAGAGGGGTACGTCAGGGCTACCCACTGTCCGAACAATTGTATTCTATCTGCATGGAGCCTTTCCTACGTCTCTTGCGGAGGAGGTTGTCAGGATTGGTTCTGCATGGGCTGGACATTGGGGTGGTCCTCTTGGCTTACGCCAATGATGTGCTCCTCATGTTCACTGACCCGGCTGACCTGTGAAGGATGCGCAAGTGCCAGGAGGTCTACTCTGCTGCGTCCTCTGCCAGGATCAACTGGGACAAGTGTTCTGGACTCCTGGTTGGTCAGTGGTAGATGGGATCCCCTACCTGAGGAGATCAGGCCTTTCACCCGGAGCAGGACCAGTCTCCTCTGCCTGGGGGTCCACCTCTGCCCTGCTGACGAATCCTTGCCAGCGAACTGGCAGGAACTGGAGGCCAAAGTCACCACTCGTCTTCGGCGCTGGACAGGGCTGCTCCGAGTGTTGTCTTACTGGGGTCAAGTGCTGGTCATAAACCAGCTGATTGCCGCCATGTTGTGGTACCGGCTGGTCACTTTGACCTCTCCCCCGGACTTTGTCACAAAAATCCAGAGAGTGCTTGTCGACTTCTTCTGGGACAAAAGGCTGCACTGGGTCGCTGAAAAGGTTCTGAGTCTCCCGCTTAGAGAGGACGGTCAGGCACTGGTGTGCCTATGCACCCAGGTGGCAACTTTCCGCCTTCAGACCCTGCAGCGATACCTTTACGTCGAGTCCCCTCCGAGGTGGTGTGCCCTGGTGACGTATTTCTTCCGCCAGGTGCAAGGGCTGAATTATGACGTGTAGCTCCTGTTTATAGACCGGAGGGGCCTTCGTGGCTCCTTGCAGGCGTTGCCCGTCTTTCACCGGTACCTGATCAAAGTCTGGAACATGGTCGTCTCACAACGCAGCTCTCCACTGTCAGGAGTAGCGGCTATCGTCAGAGAGCTGCTGGTCAGGATTCCGCACCACCATAGCTAGCAGAGAGGAGGGCTCTGGCTGCCAGGGTGATCAGGATCAAGAACATGCTGGGTGGTGGAGGAGTGGGCTGGATGATTCCACAGGAGTTGGCGCATCACGCATCCGTGGTCGTCCGGCTCACAGCCAACACCATTCAAGACCTTAGGACAATCGTGCTTGGCCCCAAAGTTATTCTGGGTCTCGAGTTGGCGCAGGTGCGTGGTGGTCTTCCATCTGAGCATACCCCTGTTCGGACGGAATTCCACATTGGCTCCAAGCCCCGAATCCTCCTTCGGGAGCCCGAGCCCCGTAACCTGAGTCACTTCACAGAAATGCCCTCCGTGCCCTTTAGCACGGCGGGGAGGGATTTCCTATATGGGCTACTGCACACCCTTCACTTCCTTGTCCGCCGCCTGGACATATCCTGGTGTGCCTTGTTGCCGTCCAGTGGCAGAGGTCCCCAGTGGGGGTCCCTCTACGGGGGTGTCCTCCCACTTTCCATCAGGGACTTAGGGTGGAGGGTGTTGCAAGCAGCAGTCCCATAGGATGTGTCGGTTCACAGACTCCCAAGATGCCTGCGTTTTTTGCGGCCTTGTGGAGTCTGTGGACCACACGTATGTAGGTTGTTGTAGGCTACACTCACTTTTTAGTTATTTAAAAAAACTTTTACTGTTGTTTTGTTTCCGCTTCGGTCCCACGCTCCTGATCTACGGGCACCTGGTGCGGAGGGGGGCTGAGAGGGAGGAGGACCTCCTTTTGAACCTGC
This sequence comes from Cetorhinus maximus, assembly GCF_964194155.1. NCBI lineage: Eukaryota > Metazoa > Chordata > Chondrichthyes > Lamniformes > Cetorhinidae > Cetorhinus > Cetorhinus maximus. Next base: position 112,118,344 of record NC_135882.1, on the reverse strand, counting down.
TCCTGGGCCTGGCCAAGTTGCCGGCCAGCTGGATGGCTCTGTTTTCAAAGTCCGTGAGGACCATGATTTCAGGCATTCCTCCACCAGTCTGCGACCTCTCCCTCTTGTGGTGTGCCAGCTTGTCCTGCATGAATAGAGATGGAGAGAGTGTAAGCAGGATGCCTGCCAAGCCAGATGATAATTATGCCTGGCATGTGTGGGTGGTGAGTGGTCCCATGGACGGGATGAGGACAATGAAAGTGTGTGTGTGTGAGAATAAATGGTGATGTCCTTTGAAGCAGCAGTGAGTGAGGGCCCTGTGGATGTGTGATGGGTTTGTGAGTTATGAATGTGGGAGTTAAGAGTGATAAGAAAAGTGACTTACCCTGGTGGAACGGAGGAAATCATTCATCCTCTTGCGGCACTGGGTGGCTGTCCTCTTTTGAAGGGTGATGGCGCTGACCACTGCTGCCATCAACTCCCTAGCCTGGTTGATAACGCTGCTGCCCATCCTGTGGCCAGAGCAGGGGTAGAGAACATCGTGGCGGGCATCTATGGCGTCCAAAAGGTGTTCCAGTGATGCGTCATTAAACCTGGGGGCTACAGTCTTTATGCCTTTCCTGGACATCTTCCCTGCAGTAATCCTGGGCTGGAAGCACTGAGATGTGTGTGCGCAGCTGGACTTTAAATATGGCACCCAGTGTGCTGAAGCAGCGAGGTGATGGCATGGCAGCCGAATGCAAACCCACCCACCATGGAAACAGCATGTTTCCCGGGAATGTATAATTAATGCGGCAGTTTGGGATGATACAACGGGTAAAACGTTGTTTTATCCGCCTGCTACCGCACTTAGTGCAAATCTGGGTCGATTCCACCCTAAATGTGTATGTCCTATATTTTGAAAATGTGCATTGCTGCATCAACACACAGGTTCATCAAGATTTTCTTCTATCGTCACTTATTGTATAGTGAGTTACATAATTAATATTAATTATCAACCTCTTTCATTTCAGGGCAATAAAATGTGTTAAAAGTCTGAAATGTTTTGAGCTTACCCACACTCCACAAGATATGAACTTCTTTACATTTCAGATTATCTGCTTAAGTCTGATAGTGCCCTGGCATGAGCCTGCCTGGAAGAGGCTTAAGTTCCAAATAGGGAGGACAATGTCGAAAAATAGCAGCCAACAAAATTTCCAGCCCAAATGATCACCTTACTAGCCCTGCAAGAAAGATGGGCTTTTTTTTTTGGATCATCCACTTGCTTGCTGCCTGTCCCTATGATCAGAGGTGGCTGGCTGTTATAGTTAAAGCCTGTAGACAAGGGTTCCATTCTGCAGACATCCAGCTTACCTGTGAAGCAAACTAGACCAGAGCTTCAGAATGCAGATTCTGTAGGACACCTTCAGCAGTAACCACCTCAGCCATACCTTCTGCTACGCATCCCACCAGATGACACCACAACAGACCTTTTTAGCAAGACTTTGCCAGGAATCTTCACCTCTGCAAATAATCTGAATGTAATAACTCGTCTAATTCCTGTTACTAAATGGGCATAATGGCGCCAATCTAGACTAGTCCCAACCAATGATTTGGTGGAAAGTTTCAGCGAAATCACTTCTTGGCTGCTCACCATTTGTTGAACAATATTCTATTATTTCTAGGAGTTTATAGAGTGTTGTAAAAGTCTATTTGATAGAAAATTTCTGGGCTGGTTAAATCTGCAACGTGACCAGCGTCAATCCTTATGTTACATAGGAGTTGCACCCAAAATATTGAATTAACTTACCCAGTTGCCTCTCATTCCACTGGTGAACTTCTTGGCACAATTTAATGTAATTGGGATTGTCTTAGTTTGAGCAATTTCCCTAAGACTCGTTCAACACCTCTTTAGCTGACATTCTGATCAGAAGCAAGGGCTGTGAAGTTGGGCTTGGTGTTCTCCATTGCTTTGACGCTTTGGATGTTGTTTGGGAACCAAAATGATGTCAGGTGTGCATGTGCACACTTACGTTGCGAATTGCACCAGACACCATATTGATGAGGACGTTAGTGCATGCGCAGATAACATTTGCAGAGCAGGCAGATCATGACATCAATCAGTGCATATTGCTGATTTGACGCTAGCACAGCTATATAGGAGCTCAATACATCAGCTGATGTCCTGTCTTAACCTCACATGGCTGAACATATGTTAAGCAGCAGGAAGGACACAATCTACACCCCCCCCAATTCCACAGTGCTATTTAAAGGGAGCATTAATTACTTACAGATTGGTTGCTGACTGATTTATTCTGGCTTTTGGTACAATTCTACAAGTGTTTGGAGATTTCCATAGCTGTTTCAAGTTGCATAAGTTCACGGAGAGTGGCGTGACAAGTGCTAAAGTACTTTTTGCTGACTTTAATACTTCTGCACAAAACAGTTGCTCCCAGACAAGGGTGCACAAGTAAGCCTTCCCCTTGGAATGGAGCATGACTGGGAGAATGAGCAAAGGCCATGCAGAGCAGGACAAGTGGCTAGAGGAGGGAGAAGGAAGTAGAGGGGGAAGAAGGAAGAGGAAGGAAGGAAGCAGCCTAGATCACCCCTTCTGCCTGGGCTGTACGTGAAGAGCTACTTTGAGTGAGATACCAGTAGCTCCAGCCTCAATTCCCCAGTCACCAACAATCTCAAGCTCCTTATCTTCCCTCTGTCACTGATAGAGTTGCCAGCTGTGATTAAATGTATTCCTGGAGGTTTCATCATATCATTTACCCCCACCCTCTTGCCATTAGTTGGCCAGCTCATCTATTTTTGTGACACATTTCTTCCAATGCCAATTGGAAAGCAAAAATACTTATTACCCAATTGGATGATGCTTGACTGTTAGCCAAAAACCTTATTTTTTCCATCTTCAATATTTTTTATATCTGGTAAATGTTCAAAGAACACAGCTGTGTCCTGGAGATGACATTCAATTCCTGGTAACTCCAGACCAATCCTGGAGGGTTGGCAACCCTAGTCACTGATCAACCCATTGTTCTCTTGCTCAGAATGCAAAATAAACATTCCAAACCAAATGTTTTGATGAAATCATGCCACAATGCAAACAAACATGGACTAATCAACTTTGTGCATTTCCTTAGTGCTAGTCTTCCATGTATTGGCCTTAGCGCTAACATATCCAATTGCTCTTACACAGTGCACGCTGCTGAATTTCAGTGGAGAAGATGGTAGTTGCCCTTGGAGGATGATCTCAAGCAATGCTGGAATTTGAGAGCTCAGCTTCAGAATGCACCATCACAGCATGGGCTGCAGAAGTCTGGACTGGCTGGCTGAGAGGCAACAGCAGGGGCACTAGTGGAGTGGCAGGGTTGGGATGATGAATGCTGTAACCCTGAGAGAGGACAGTAAGATCATACACCATGAAGCCACTCTACTCCCCCCAGTGTGTTGCCTCAGCAATCCAAGTAATCTGTCTGAAGGCAGATTGCTGGACTGCTGTGAGAGCCTGGAAGTCCTGTAACAACAGCCATGACGGCAGCAGTCTAAGCCTCCATGGCAACAAGCTGACTCTGCAGGAATTCAGTCTGAGCTTTCACTGTCACATACAAGCTTTTGGTCGAAGCTGTTTGTGCTGCAATGGAAGCTGAGACATTAATTATCAAACCCTACATCATGGTTCGGTCCACAAATGTGTTAATGAGGTTGGTCCTCACTTCCATGTTGGAAAGGTTGGGCTCCAAGCTCTGTGCAAAGACTGTGTCAGACTCCTCCATTCCCCTTGAAATTGAATGCAAGCTTTCAAGCAGGCTTCCCAATGCACAAAGCCTTTCATTCTGCATACCCATTAACCTACTTCAGTAGGCCAATCAAAGTCCTCATTTGAGAGCTCTGCAGTAGATCTCGTGTGTGACCTTGCCTTTCAGTGAGCTGACACCTATGCTGTCCTTGTCCCCTCCCTGGCTCCGGTGCACTCATGTCCGACGTGTCACCACAAGCAGGCCCAGCCTCTATGCTATCCACTAAATTATGAGTAATGTCTTTATCTGAGCTGGTGTCAGTGGTGTGCCTTCATCGTTATCTTGCAAGTCCACCTTTACACTGTCCCCCCACCCCGCAGCTCCCACTTAGCTCCTGCTGCCTCTGGTTGTGTGCCACCTTCTCTTGCAAGGGAGGGGGAAGTGTGTCTGTGGGAGTTATTCAATCTGTTTTCTGATGTGGCTGTCATGGTTGAATAGCTGGCGGTGTGTCCAACTGTGAGATGTGGGTGTGAGGCTTGCAGCAGTGCTAAATGCATGAGGGTGTGCTGGAACACTTGTGGCAGATGAATGTGAAAGAGGGTGTGACTATGATTCAGGCAGGCAAGGGGAGTCAGCATGTAATGATGGAGGAAGCTCAGCCCTTGGCTTCGACCAAAAGGTGCGAGGTGCTTGCTACCTGCATGGATGATGAGGAGGACTGCAATGTGGATGAGTGGACTGACCATGGTACCATGCTGAGGGAAGCCATTCAAGTGGGCGGAGAAAAGAAGATTCTTATAGTGGTAGGAGACAATATAGTCAGGGGGATAGAAACTGTTCTCTGCAGCTGTGACAGGGAGCTCCAAATAAGACCATAAGACATAGGAGCAGGAATTAGGCAATTTGGCCCATCGAGTCTGCTCTGCCATTCAATCATGGCTGATAAGTTTCTCAACCCCATTCTCCAGCCTTCTCCCCGTAACCTTTGATCCCCTTACCAATCAAGAACCTATCTATCTGTCTTAAATACACTCAATGGCCTGGCCTCCACAGCCTTCTATGGCAATGAATTCCATAGATTCACCACTCTCTGGCTAAAGAAGTTTCTCCTCATCACTGTTCTAAAAGGTCTTCCCTTTACTCTGAGGCTGTGCCCTCGGGTCCTAGTCTCTCCTACTAATGGAAACATCTTCCCCACGTCCACTCTATCCAGGCCTTTCAGTATTCTGTAAGTTTCAATCAGATCCCCCCTCATCCTTCTAAACTCCATCAAGTATAGACCCAGAGTCCGTAAACGTTCCTCATATGTTAAGCCTTTCATTCCTGGGATCATTCTCATGAACCTCCTCTGGACCCTCTCCAGGGCCAGAACATCCTTCCTGAGATACGGGGCCCAAAATTGCTCACAATATTCTAAATGTGGTCTGACCAGAGCCTTATAAAGCCTCAGCAGCACATCCCTGCTTTTATATTCTAGTCCCCCCGAAATAAATGCCAACATTGCATTTTCCTTCCTAACTACCGACTCAACCTGCAAGTTAACCTTAAGAGAATCCTGGACTAGGATTCCCAAGTCCCTTTGCACTCCAGATTTCTGAATTCTCTCCCCATTTAGAAAATAGTCTATGCCTCTATTCTTCCTACCAAAGTGCATGACCCCACACTTCCCCATGTTGTATTCCATCTGCCACTTCTTTGCCCATTCTCCTAACCTGTCCAAATCCTTCTGCAGCCTCCCCGCCTTCTCAATACTACCTGTCGCTCCACCTATCTTTGTATCATCTGCAAACTTAGCCAGGATGCCCTCAGTTCCTTCATCTAGATCATTAATGTATAAAGTGAAAAGTTGTGGTCCCAATACTGACCCCTGCGGAACTCCACTAGTCACCGGCCGCCATCCTGAGAAAGACCTCCTTATCCCCACTCTCTGCCTCCTGCCAGACAGCCAATCTTCTATCCATGCTAGTACCTTGCCTCTAACACCATGGGCTCTTATCTTACTGAGCAGCCTCCTGTGCGGCACCTTGTCAAAGGCCTTCTGGAAGTCCAAGTAGATAACATCCATTGGCTCTCCTTTGTCTAACCTACTCGTTACCGCCTCAAAGAATTCTAACAGATTTGTCAGGCATGACCTCCCCTTGATGAAACCATGCTGACTTTGCCCGATTTTACCATGCACTTCCAAGTATTCTGAAATCTCATCCTTAATAATGGACTCTAAAATCTTACCAACGATTGAGGTCAGGCTAATCGGCCTGTAATTTCCCGTCTTTTGCCTCACTCCCTTCTTAAACAGGGGGGTTACATTAATGATTTCCAGTCCTCTGGGACCCTTCCTGACTCCAGTGATTCCTGAAAGATCACCACTAACGCCTCCACTATCTCTTCAGCTATCTCCTTCAGAACTCTGGGGTGTAATCCATCTGGTCCAGGTGATTTATCCACCTTCAGACCTTTCAGTTTTCCTAGCACCTTCTCCTTGGTAATGGCCACCATACTCACCTCTGCCCCCCAACTCTCTTGAACTTTGGGGAAGTCACTCGTGTTTTCCACTGTGAAAACTGACGCAAAGTACCTATTCAGTTCCTCTGCCATTTCTTTGTTCCCCACTACTACTTCCCCAGCGCCATTTTCCAGTGGCCCAATGCCCACTTTTGCCTCTCTCTTACCTTTTATATATCTAAAAAAAACTCTTGCGATCTTCTTTTATATTACTGGCTAGTTTACCCTCATATTTAATCTTCTCCCTCCTTATTTCTTTTTTAGTTGTCCTCTGTTGGTCTTTGTAGGCTTCCCAATCCCCTGGTTTCCCACTGCTCTTCGCCGCATTGTATGCTTTCTCTTTAGCTTTTATGCTGTCCTTGATTTCCCTTGTCAGCCATCGTCCTCCCTTTAGTTATGCTTCTTCTTCCTAGGGATGAATTTTTGCTGTGTCTCCCAAATTACTCCCAGAAACTCCTGCCATTGCTGTTCCACTGTCTTTCCTGATAGGCTCATCTCCCAGTCAATTCTGGCCAGCGACTCCCTCATGCCTCTGTAGTTGCCTTTATTCAACTGTAATACCGTTACATCTGATTTCAGCTTTTTCCTCTCAAATTGCAGGGTAAATTCTATCATATTATGGTCACTTCCTCCTAAGGGTTCCTTCACCTTAAGCTCCCTTATCAAATCTGCCTCATTACACATCACTAAATCTAGAATTGCCTGTTCCCTAGTGGGCTCCACCACAAGCTGCTCCAAAAAGCCATCTCGTAGACATTCCACAAATTCCTTTTCTTGGGATCCACTACTAACCTGATTTTCCCAGTCTACCTGCATATTGAAATCCCCCATGATCACTGTAACCTTGCCTTTCTTACACACCTTTTCTATCTCCTGCTGTATCTTGTGCCCCACATCCTGACTACTGTTCGGAAGCCTGTACATAACTCTCATTATGGTTTTTTTACCTTTGCGGTTCCTCAACTCTACCCACACAGATTCTACATCATCTGACCCTATATCATTTCTTGCTATCGATTTAATTTCATTTCTTACTAACAAAGCAACCCCACCCCCTCTGCCAACCTGCCTATCTTTTTGATAGGATGTATATCCTTGGATATTTAGCTCCCAGTCCTGATCCCCTTGCAGCCATGTCTCCGTAATGCCCACCACATCATACCTGCCAATTTCAATCTGCGCCACAAGCTCATTTACCTTATTTCGTATACAATGTTGTGTTGCCTGCCCGGTGCCAGGGTTAAGGACATCTCCACATCGCTGGGGAGGAACTTGGAGTGGGAGAATCAAGTTGTTGTGGCCCACATGTGCACCAATGACAGGTGGAACTAGGAATGATGTTCTGCTAGGAGAATTTGAGGAGTTAGAGTCCAAATTAAAAAGCAGAACATCAAAGGTAATCATCTTCGGACTGTTACCTGAGCCACCTGCAGATTGGCATAGGGTCAAGCAAGTTAGAGAAGTAAACATGTGACTCAAAGAGTGGTATGGGAATAAGGGGTTTTGATTCATGGGGCATTGGCACCAGCACTCAGGGAAGATTGAACTATTCTTTTGGGATGAGCTCCACTTGAACCAGGCTGGGACCAGTATCCTGGCCAGTTGTATAACTAGGCCTGTGAACAGGGCTTTAAACTAACAGAAGGTGGGGGCGGGGTGAAGGGAGTTTTAGAAATCCAAAGAGAAATGAGGTATCAGAACAGTATAGTGATGTGGGTAAAGACAAGCAGAGTGGGACAGGAAGGGTATAAAAAATGTCCATCAATGAATAAGGTAATTGCAGAGCAATATAAGTAAAATAAATGAAATTACAGGTTCTTTATCTGAATGTGCGAAACATTTGCAATAAGGTAGATTATCTCGGGCCACAAATAGAGATAGATATTTAGATCTAATCACCATTACAGAGACATGATTGCAAGGTGATGAAGATTGGGAAATAAATATTTCAGGGTATGTAATATTTTAGAAAGACAGATAGAACGGCAAAGGAGGTGGGGTAGCCCTGATAGTAAAGGATGACATAAGGACGTTGGTAAGAAAGGACCTGACTCCTGAACCTCATTAAGTAGAATCAGTATGGGTGGAAATTAGGAATAGCAAGAGTCAGAAAACACTGGTGGAGGTAGTTCATAGGCCCCTGAACAGTAGTTACACTATTGGACAGAGCATTAAACAATAAATTATTGGAGCTTGTTAACAAAGAAAATGTAATAATTGTGGGGAATTCATCTTCACATAGACAGTTACAAACAAATTGCCAAGAATGTTCTAGGAGATGAATTTGTGGAATGTTTTTGTGACCATTGTTTCTTGGAGCAGTACATAGTGGAACTGACTAGGGATAAAGCTATCTTTGCTGTAGTATCGTGTAATGAATCAGGGTTAATTAATAATGTCATCCTAAAAGATCCACAGGGAAATAGTGATCATAATGCCATTCAATTCCATGTTAAGTTTGAAAATGACATATTCCAATTGCAAACACAAATCTTAAGCTTAAACAAAGTCAATTACATAAATATGAGGAGAGACCTGGGTAAGGTTAAATGGGCAAATAGACTAAGAGATATGGAGGTTAATGAACAGTGGGAAACATTTAAAGAAATAATTCAAAATGTCCAACAAAAACACATTTCGTTAAAGAACAAAAACTCAGCAAGAAGAACCCATCCGTGGCTCACTCAGGAAGTTAAGGATAGTATTAGATTAAGAAAGAAACCATACAACCTTGCAGAAAACAGTAGCAAGGCTGAGGATTGAGAACACTTTAGAAACCAGCATTGGGCCACCATAAAGTTGATATAAAGGGAATAAATAGAATATGAGAGTAAACCAGCCAGTAACATTAAATCAGATTGAAAGGATGTATATAAAAGGGAAAAGAGTAGCTAAAGTGTCGATCCCTTAGAAGCAGAGACAGGAGAAGTTATCATGGGGAATGAGGAAATGGCAGAGACAAATATGAACAACTATTTTGTGTCTGTCTTCACCAGTTCCATACCAGAAATAGAGAGCAACCTAGGGAGGAAATTAAGGAAATTACTATCAGCTGAGATTATGTATTGGAAAAATTTAAGGAACTAAAATCCGACAAATCCCTGGGACTTGATGGCCTACACCCCAGAGATAATGATGTGCGAGCTATGATTTTCCAAAATTCCTTTGATTCGGGAATAATCCCATTAGATTGGAAGTTGGAAAATGTTACACAGCTTTTCATGAAAGGAAGGAGAGAGAAAACCATGAACTACAGGCCAATTAGCCTAACACTAGTTGTTGGGAAAATGCTGGAATCTATTATTAAGAAGATGTTAACAATGCACTTGGAAAAGCATAATATGATTAGAACAAGTCAACATGGTTTTACTGAAGAGAAATCCTGTTTGACAAATTTATTGGAGTTTTTTGAGGATGTAACTAGTAGGCAGATAAAGGGGAACCAGTAGATGTAGTATACCTGGATTTCCAAAAGACATTCAATAAGCTGCCACACAAAAGATTAAAAGGCAAGATAATAGCTCATGGGTATAATATATTAGCATTGATAGAGGATTGGTTAATGGTTAGAAAACAGAGTGGGGCTTTTTCAAGTTGGCTGGCAGTGAATAATGGAGCACAGTGCTGGGGCCTCAGCTATTTCCTATCTATATTAATGATTTAAATGAAGAGACAAGGAGTAATGTATTTAAGTTTGCAGATGATACCAAAGGTAAGCTGTGGGGAGGACACATAGTCTGCAAATAGATACAGACAGTGAAGTGAATGGGTAACAAGATGAGAGATGGAGTATAATATAGGGACGTGTGAAGTTATTCACTTTGGTCATAAGAATAGAAAGCAGAATTTTTTTTAAAGTGTTGGCGTTCAAAGAGAGTTGGGTGTGCTCATACAAGGAACACAGAAAGTTAGCATGCAGGTGCAGCAAGCAATTAGGAAGGCAAATGGCATGTTGGCCTTTATTGCAAGGGGTTTGGAGTACAAGAATAAAGAAGTCTTGCTGCAATTGTACAGGGTTTTGGTGAGACCACATGTGGAGTACTGCATGTAGTTTTGGTCTCCACATTTAAGAAAGGATATACATATGTAGGGGTTCCCCTTTTCCCTCAGAGACCCTCCCCACACTTAAGTTCGTGACACCAGATTCACAAATATATGGCTTGAACAGAATGACCAGTGAGACACGTTTCTTCTGATAATTCACAATTGCTTTATTGAATCACCCATAACCCCACAGTACAAAACCCCAAAATTTAAAATAATCCGCTCCCAGCACCCGACACAAAGTCACCACGACTCGCACTTAAACTTGTAAAAATGCTAACTCCGCACAAAGTCCCAACGACTCAGTTTAGACTTACAAGAAACACAGGCAGAACAGCACGACTTATCCTGAAACCTTAAAGAAAAAAATTCTCAGACCAATATAGCCAAGATATGGATGAAACAAGTTACAAGGTACAGGCAAAAAACAAGCTTTTGCCCCAAACATTCACAAAATCCTCAGACCAATATCACTACAATTTGGATGAAACTTACAATCTCCAACATGGCTGATCTGTCCGGAGTTGACTGTAGGGCTGAGTAAAGGTGATCAAACTTAACCCTTCTTCCGACTGGAGCCCAAAACCTTTAGGCCAATATCACCACGATATGGCCGCAAACACTTACAATTCCCAACGCGGCTGTCCTATATGATGTAGAATGTAGGCCTGAGTCAAGGTGACCAGCATTGACCCTCCTTCCAACTGCAGTCCAGATATTCAGATCTGCTCTTCTTATATAATAATTTAATGCAGGCATGTCAAAACATATTTCCTGCTGTTCCAATGTCCATTTTAGTTGATTCCACGAAAAGTCAGACAAATGTCATCAGCTCCTGATGGTTAAAACAATACGGGATTTTCCATGGAAGATGTATCCAGACGAATACCATCACTTCTCATTGTATGAGCAATTCTCCTGCTGTTTGAGGTGGCACAGTAACAGAACAGTAACAACACCTGGCTCCAAAGTTAATGAGAGTTTGAATGACCCTATTCCAGTATTATTGTCTGTGGTGCAAACCTCAATTGCATAATTCCTTGAGTGTATTGTATTGATGATATGTCCTCACTCAATAATTCACTCAAAGGATTGTGAATCTTTGACACCTCAGAGGATTGCAGATGCTCCATCATTGAACACATTTAAGGCTGGGATAGACTGGTTTTTGGTCTCTCAGGCAATCAAGGGATTTGGGGATCGGGCGGGAAAATTGAGTTGAAGCCCCAGATCAGCCACGATTGCATTGAATGGTGGAGCAGACTCGATAGGCCATGTGGTCTACTCCTGCTCCTATTTCTTGCATTCTTTGAATGTTAGGCATGAGTCCTAATTCATGGAAATTGTTGGTAGGTGAGTGATGAGGGTCAATTGAGGACTGCCTGAGGCTAGTGGTGTAATTAGTAGAATATGACATTTAAGGATGCACTTACTGTCTTTGACCACTCATGTGGGGTTATTAAATTTCTTTTGTCTATGTATATCTCTTTTTATCTAACCAGAAGATTGCCAATAAAGAGGTTCTAAGTGCTTCTTGTGGAAACGGCACCACTGATACACAGTGACAAAAATGCGGAAAACTTTAAAGGGAATTTAGCTAATCAGATTAAAGTGACCCTTCCAGGGGTGATGATGCACTCCAGTGTCCCGCCTATGCCCACCGGCCTCAGAAGTGTACTAAAGTGTACTGGTGGACACTGCTTGTTCCCTCTCCAGGAACATCTGGACATGGACAAAGCCATTGAAAAAAGGCGGGAGCAACCCCTTCACTGGATCTGTTGATAACCACCTTTTTCTAGGCCCAGGAGCATTTCCACAAGGAAGTCGCCTGATCTGCCCACTCCCCTCCACACCGGGTGGCCAAAGATCAGGAATATGGGGCTATAGTATATTGTCGTGTGTTTGGGTCTAGACTGAGTTCTTTGGGGTTGGTCTATTCTCCCAAAGTAGGCTGCTTGAGACTGTAGTTTGTCAAAACCATTAACCTTTATTTACAGCTACTATATACATATTGGGACGTCGGCATGACAATGGAACTTCTGCTCACTCCAGATCTCTGTTACTCAGTCATGTGGTGTTACATCAGCATTACATCAACATCAGGTGCGTCTGATGTTAACCCTTTACTGTACATCTCTCTCAAGTTTTTATCCCAATTATGTACATTAGCCGACATCTCCTCACAAAGTCTCAGACTTCATAGGGTTGGTCTCTGAGGTGCCTTGACCAATCTCCCTGACCTTGTCCTGATATCTTTTTGAGGTCAAGGATATTCCACGCTGTCCCTTCTGTCAGTATGAATGTCCTTCTCCTGGGTGGTTGTAGAGATTTGTCTTATTTCTTCTTCTTTATATCCATCGGGATCTGAATAGTAAGCCCAAGCTTCTCTTGGTTTTCTTTCAAAGGATATTAAGGCACTATGTTTTCTCCTGACATTTCCCTGATCCACCTCAATCTGTATGATCTTGGTTGTGGAGCTCTTTTCATTATTATACCTCCTTACTGATGGTTTCGTACCCAGGCTTCAGCAGTGATAAGTCATGCTCTGTGCTAAAGTTAAAGTTATGAGCCTATTTGATTTCCTGTTCCTCCTCACATTGTTTTACCCTCTCATAGTCGTTCAACATAATATTAGGTTTTAGCTTCTGTTGCAAAGCTGGAAGTTTTGTTCTCTATCTCTCCCCATCAACAACTCTGATGATGAGAAACCATTTTGTAGCGGTGAGGTTCGGTAACTCAGAAGAGCTAACTTAAGATCTTCATTCTTCTCCATCAAGCCTTTGATGGTTGGCACACCTCTCTCAGCTTCTCCATTTGCCTGAGGAGAACGAGGTGAGCTGATTACGTGAATGAATCCATATTCCTTCACAAAATTTTGGAATAATTCATTAGCAAATTGTGGACCATTGCCTCACACCACAATGTCTGAAATGCCATGTGTTGCGTAAATTCTCTTCAGTGATTGAACGATTGCTTCCAACATGATGCTGGCCAATCAGTAATCAATGACAATAAGAAATATCTTGCCTTTAAAATCAGATAAATCCATTCCCAGGTGCTCCCACAGCCTTGATAGAAAAGGAGAAGGTGATAGTTGTCCTTTTTGCTCTTGGCTGTTCACTGCGCACATAAGACAATTGGAAACCATTTCTTCTATAGAACGAGTAATGCCTGGTCACCAGACTGATTGCTGGTCTCTCACTCAACATTTTGCTATCTCTATGTGTCCTTGGTGAAGTCTTTTGAAGAATATCAAGCTGAAGTGTTCCGGAATGACCGTTCTGTCATTAAGAACTAGGAGATCATCAATGATTCTGCGGTGCTTTCTCTGTTTGATGTACTGTCATAGTACTGGATTGTTAGGAATATAGTCTGGCCATCCTTCCAGACAATATTTTCTTATCGGACACATTCATCATTTTGGTGCTGTGCTTGCTTTATCTCCTGCAACTTCTTTGTAGTAGCTGGTAGGTGTTTAGTAATGAGAGATGTATACGCTTCCACCTCTTTGATGAAATGCAAGCCCTCAACTGGTATCCTCAATAGCGTATCTGCCATTGTCTGGTACTTCCCTTGTATGTCGGTTATGGAGTCATATTTCATTCATCAAAATCTGAACCATTGGATTTAGGCACCATCTTCACAATCTCTTTTATGTTCAGAAGAGTGACTAGTGGCCTATTGTCTATTTCAATTTTGAACTGCAACCCCATCACATAGTCCAAGAAATTTTTGCACACCAATGTTTTTGCCAATGCTTCCTTCTCAATTGTAGTATATATTTTCTCTGTGTCTGTGAGTGACCTTGAGGAGTAGCAACTGGTCTATGTTCGCTATCTCTCTCTGTATTTGAAATAATACTGCACCCAGACCCATCAATGATGCATCTACTGCTACTATGGTCAGTAGTTCTGGATCATAATGTGCTAACATTTCAGAGGAAATCAAAATAGTTTTGATTTTCTCAAAGCATTTTGCTGGTCCTCATTCCAGCGCCATTGTTGACCCTGTCTCAACAGCCGACTCAAAGGCTAACTGACTTTCGCCTAATTTGGTCGGAACTTGCCTACTTGGTTGACCATCCTGGGAATCTCTGAAGTTTAGTAATATCTCTGGGTTGTGAAAACTCTGATCACCTTTGTTTTATTTTGGGTTGACTGTTATTCCAGAGGCTTGTACAATGTGACCTAGAAATTTAATCATAGGTTTGACAAGTTTAAATTTTTCATTCAGTGTTAGGCTTGCACCCTGTAGGACCTCAGGACTGCTCTTCTCTCATGGGGCCATGTACAAGTGCATTTGGATATTGCTCTTTCCATGCCTAATAGGGCTTAAAACATTATTCTCTGGAAAATTTCAGGAGCAGTTGCAACACCCAATGATAATCTATTAAAGCAATAATGACTGAATGGTGTTGTAAAAGTAGTCAGCAATCTGGATTCTTGGTTGAGAGGCAACTGCCTAAATCTGTTGTTTGCATCCAATTTGGTGAATAGAATACTCTCAGCTAGTTTGACAAAACTCTCATCATAAGAACATAAGAAATAGGAACAGGAATAGGCCATTCGGCCCCTCAAACCTGCCCGACCATTCAATAAGATCATGCTAGATCTGCCCCAGGCCTTAACTCCTCTTCAGCTCCTCATAGCCCTCAACTCCCCAATATTTCAAAAATCTATCTACCTTCTCTTTAAATACTTTCAGTGATCTAACCTCCACAACTCTCTAGGGCAAAGAATTCCAGACATTCACTACCCTTTGAGAAAAGAAATTCCTTTGCATCTCAGTTTCAAATGAGTGTCCCCTTATTCTGTAACTATGTCCCCTAGTTCAAGATTCCCCCACTAATGGAAACATCTTCTCAACATCTACCCTGTCAAGCCCCCTCAGAACCTTGTACGTTTCAATAAGATCACCCCTCATTTTTCTAAACTCTAATGAATAAAGGTTTGATCTGTTTAGCTGTTCTTGATAAATCAACTCCTTCATCCCAGGAATCAAACTACTCAATCTCTTTTGAACTGCCTCCAATACCAGTATATCCTTTCTTAAATACTGGGACCAAAACTGTACACAGTACTCCAGGTGCAGCCTCACCAACACCCTGTATAGTTGTAACAAGACTTCTCTATTTTTAAACTCCAACCCCCTAGCAATACAGGCCAAAATTTCATTTGCCTTCTTAATTATTTGCTGCATCTGAATGCTAACCTTTTATGTTTCATGCACAAGAACACCCAGATCCCTCTGTGCTGCACTTTTTTGGGGTCTCTCTCCATTTAAATAATAGTCTGCCTTTTCATTCTTCCTACCAAAGTGCATGACCTCACACTTTCTTACATTAAACTCCAACTGCCAAGTTTTTGCCCACTCACTCAACCTGTCATTATCCCCTTGCGGATTCCTTATGCCCTCACCACAACATCCTTCCCACCTATTTTTGTATCGTCAGCAAATTTGGATACATTACACTCTGCTCCCTCCTCCAAGTCATTAATTTAGATAGTAAATATTTGAGGCCCTTGGACTGGTCCTTGTGGCACTCCACTAGTTAAGTCTTTCCAACCTGAAAAAGACTCATTAACCCTGACACTCAAAATTCTGTGTGTTAACCAATCCTCAATCCATGCGAATAATTACCCTCAATACCGTAATCTCCTATCTTGTGCAATAACCATTTATGTGGCGCCTTATTGAATGCCTTCTGGAAATCCAGTTTGTGAAGTTGTTGGCACAGGGTGAAGGGCACCACACCAGAGTGCAGGAGGAGGTAAGGGTGGTGTGTGACTTGGAAGGAAACTTGCAGGTGGTGGTGTTCCCATAAATCTGCTGCCCTTGTCCTTCTAGGTGGCAGAGGTCACGGGTTTGGAAGATGCTGTCGAAGGTGCCTTGGTGAGTTGCTGCAGTGCACCTTGTAGATGGCACACACTGCTGCCGCTATGCGTCGGTGGCGGAGGGAGTGAATGTTTAAGGTGGTGGATGAGGTGCCAGTCAAGCAGGCTGCTTTGTCCTGGATGGTGTTGAGATTCTTGAGTGCTGTTGGAACTTCACTCATCCAGGAAAGCGGAGAGTATTCCATCACATTCCTGACTTGTGCGGACGTCACGCTGGGTGGGCCTTAACTGGCCTGCCCATGTAAAATGGCGCCTTGCCTCCGATTGGGGGCGCCGATTGGAAGCGCGCCCACTCGCGCCCGCCCATCAACTTCCCCCACCGACTGGGGAAAATTCAGCCCTATGTTTCTATGTTCAGCCTCAGCTGGAGTATTGCATCCAGTTCTGGGTCACGCACTTTAGGAAAGATGTGAAGGCATTGGAGACAGGTTTTGGGGAGTCAGGCTGTGAGTTACTCTCTGCAGGTAGCTAATGTAACCCCAAAATTTAAAAAGGGAGGCAGAGAGAAAACAGGGAGTTATAGACCAGTCAGCCTGACGTCGGTAGTGGGGAAAATTCTAGAGTCCATTGTAAAAGATTTAATAGCTGAGCACTTGGAAAACAGTGGCAGAATCGGACAGAGTCAGCATGGATTTATGAAAGGGAAATCATGCTTGACAAATCTACTGGAATTTTTCAAGGATGTAACTAGTAGAGTTGATGAGGGGGAGCCAGTGGATGTGGTTTATTTGGACTTTCAGAAGGTTTTTGACAAAGGCCCGCATAAGAGATTAGCGTGTAAAATTAAAGCACATGGGATTGGGGGTAGTGTATTGAGATGGATAGAAAACTGGTTGGCAGACAGGAAACAAAGAGTAGGAATAAACGGGTCTTTTTCTGAATGGCAGGCAGTGCCTAGTGGGGTACCGCAGGGATCGGTGCTGGGACCCCAGCTATTCACAATATATATGAATGATTTAGATGAGGGAACTAAATGTAATATCTCCACATTTGCAGATGACACAAAGCAGGGTGGGAGGGTGAGCTGTGAGGAGGATGCAGAGATGCTTCAGTGTGATTTGGTCAAGCTGAGTGAGTGGGCAAATGCATGGCAGATGCAGTATAATGTGGATAAATGTGAGGTTATCCACTTTGGTAGCAAAAACAGAAAGGCAGATTATTATCTGAATGGCTATAAATTGAGAGAGGGGAGTGTGCAACAAGACCTGGGTGTCCTTGTACACCAGTCGCTGAAGGCAAGCATGCAGGTGCAGCAGGCAGTAAAGAAGGCAAACGTTGGCCTTCATAATGAGCGGATTCGAGTACAGGAGCAGGGATGTTTTGCTGCAATTATACAGGGCCTTGGTGAGACCACACCTGGAATATTGTGTGCAGTTTTGGTCTCCTTATTTGAGGAAGGATGTACTTGCTATAGCGGGAGTGCAGCGAAGGTTTACCAGACTGATTCCTAGGATGGTGGGACTGTCATATGAGGAGAGATTGAGTCAGTTAGGATTATATTTGCTGGAGTTCAGAAGAATGAGGGGGGAAATCCTAGAAACCTATAAAATCCTAACTGGACTAGAAGGGTAGATGCAGGAAGGATGTTCCCAATGGTGGGGGAGTCCAGAACCAGGGGTCACAGTCTGAAGATATGGGGTAGACCATTTAGGGCTGAGATGAGGAGAAATTTCTTCACCCAGGGAGTGATGAGCCTGTGGAATTCGCTACCACAGAATGTAGTTGAGGTCAAAACATTGTATGTTTTCAAGAAGGAGTTAGATATAGCTCTTGGCGCGAAAGGGATCAAAGGATATGGGGAGAAAGCGGGAGCAGGCCTATTGATTGGATGATCAGCCATGATCATAATGAATGGCGGAGCAGGCTTGACGAGCCGAGTGGCCTACTCCTCCTATTTTCTATGGGCTGGATTTTACCATCAGCGAGCGGGGGTGGGGCAAAATGACACTTTGGGTGGAACTCCCGACGTCACCGCGCCCCATTTAAATTTTCTGGTAGGCGGGGGCGCAGCAAAATCAGCTGCGGGCCCACTGACCTGTCAATGGCCAATTGAGGCCTTTAACAGAGCAATTAAAGTAATTAGTGGACCTGCTCGTCCAACCTTAAGGTTGGCGGGCAGGCCAAGAGCCCCAGCGGAATCTAGAAAAAATATGAAACCTCATCCACGGGCGGGATGAGGTTTCATGGAGGGTTTAAAAAAAATTTTAATAAAGTTTTTTTGGAAATTATGAACATGTCCCAACTCATGTGACATTATCCCATGGGGGGACATGTAAGGGAAATTTTTTTTTTTCTATTTTTAATATTTTGGATCTCCCAGAGGCAGCAATTAGCCTCAAGGAAAAGAGAACGCTCTTTCGTGCGCATGCGCAAAAGAGTGCACTCTTGGTTTTAGGTTTCCCCCTGCCCACACAGGAAGCGCATAGCACTTCCCTGCAGACGTCACGCTGGGTGGGCCTTAATTGGCCCGTCTACGTAAAATGGCGCCACGCCTCCGATTGGGGGCCCCGGTTGGAAACGCGCCCCCACGCGCCCGCCCATCAACTTCCCCCCCGACGAGAGGAAAACTCAGCCCTATGTTTCTATGTTCAGCCTCAGCTGGAGTGTTGCATCCAGTTCTGGGTCACGCACTTTAGGAAAGATGTGAAGGCATTGGAGATAGTGCAGAAATGATTCCCAGGAATGGTTCGAGGGACAAAGAATTTCAGTTACAATGATAGATTGGAGAAACTAGGACTGTTTTCCTTGGAGAAGGGAATGCTGAGAGGAGATTTGATCAAGGTATTCAAAATCATGAGAGGTTTGGACAGAAACTGTTCCCAGTGGAGATAGCGTCAAGAACAAGGCGGCAGAGATTTAAAGTAATTGGGAAAAGAAGCAAAGGCGACATGAGGAAAAACTGTTTTGCACAGCGAGTGCTTTGGGTCTGTCATGCACTGCCTGACAGTGTGGTGGTGGCAGGTTCAATTGAGACATTCAAAAGAGAATAAGATTGTTATTTGAAAAGGAAGAATGTGCAGGTTTACGGGGATAAGATGGGGGAATAGCACTAGGTTAATAGAGGTATTGGAAAGCTGGTACAGACACGATGGGCCAAATGGCCACTCCTACACTGTAACAATTCTGTGATTTTGTGCTCTTCAGTCTTCCAAAGCCTTTAAATAATCTTGGAAATTCATTCCTGAATGAATTGCTGTGTTGCTCATCAGCAACTTCATCAACTTCTTAGATTAGCTTCAATTTTAAGCATGCCTTCCTGCTTAGTAAAGAAGATTCTTGATTCTGGATGACATACAGAAGTTCCATGATTTTTCTATCTTTGTTCTTCAATTTTGCCATGTGTTGGCCTATGACCTTTAGTGTATTCCCACCTGGACCCTGTAATTTGATAGATGATGGCTCTAGTATAATATGCTTATGCCATTTTATTTTGCTGGATAAAACAGAAACACCTGCCCCTATCTCTAATTTTAAATTCTGTGGGGTGTCCATCCACTTCAAGTTTAATACTCTAGTATTTATTTTCCATTTTATTTTCTTCCCCTAGGAAAGTTATTTCCTTTCTCTGTGGTTCTTCCACTTCTTGTGTATGGTTTGGCTTTAATACTTTTTCTTTTTTTTTGCAGGCTGTCTGCATTTTAGATCGGCAAACAATTTTAAAATATCCTATTTGTTCCCAGTCGTGGCACTCGGCTCCCCTCGCTGGGCATTTTACCCACTTGTGCAAGTTTTTCCCACCACACCAAGAGCATTTCAAGATGGTGGTTGGTGCACTTTTCCCAGTTTTCACAGGCTTCTGTTTTGGTGCGTATTCCCTCTTATGGCCTACATACTGAATGGCCTCACTCATTCATTTCCATGGGACCTCGCCTTCCCCGCGAACAAATACTCTATTTGGCATTCTGAGCTCAGTTTGTCTTACAATTTATATTGCCTTTATTAGAGTTAAACCTTCTCTCGTTTGCAAGAGATCTGACAGAGTTTCATCAAAGACCCCAGCTACAATGCGATCATGAATCAATTCGTCCCTCAATATTCCGTAGCCACAATTTTCTGCCAGCCTGTACAGATTGCTGATGAACGAATCCATACTCTCATGTGTTCTTTATTTTCACTTAAGTTTTGCCCTTTCTATAATTAAAATTTACAAATTCTGAAGTACGAATCAAATGCATACAGGGCTTCTTATTAAGAAGTTGAAGTCTAATCAACTCCCTGTCTCACAATCATGTCATTGGCAATTGCTCCAACTGCATAGAGTAAAGTACTGACCTGATCATTTTGCTGTTTTTTGTGAAAACCAGAAGTGGTTCTATATCTGGAAAACCTCTTTTTCCAGTTGCCCCAGTGCCGAGCCTGTTGTGAGCCTTCTGCGCTCCAGAATGGATCTGGGAGTGGTAGTGTGGATTCTATGCTTGTTCCAAGCCCTAGAATAGTTGCTGCTTCACTGGTGTTGCTTGTTGACTCTGGCCTGTGCTCACTGCTGTCCAGACTCTGGGCCTGTGTCTCAGCTGCATCTGCCTCACCTGCATGCTCTGACTTTTTTGTGAGCTTTGAATCTGTTCCTCGCATTCTTCTTCTAGAAGTTCGGGTGTCACTGATAGTGGTTACGTGCTGCGTTCTCCACAATCTGGCACTGGCAAGGGGGGACCCACTGGAGGAAGAGGATCTTGACGCAACTGCACAGGCCACAAATGATAATTCCAGTGGTGAGTCTGAAGATGAGCACGGTGAGGAGAATGCTGAGGGCATGGACCCAGAC
Source organism: Cetorhinus maximus (assembly GCF_964194155.1). NCBI lineage: Eukaryota > Metazoa > Chordata > Chondrichthyes > Lamniformes > Cetorhinidae > Cetorhinus > Cetorhinus maximus. Next base: position 112,097,441 of record NC_135882.1, on the reverse strand, counting down.
CTCGGTAACCTCCAGGGAGGCAAAGACATCTGGGACACCTTGATCCAATGCTTCTTCAGCTAGACTATCAAAGATCAGCTTCAAACACATGCCAGGTCTGCCTCCTCCATCCTGGATGTCTGAAAGAGCCCTTTTATTTGAACACAAAGAACACTCAGCACTTGAGCAATGAAGTTCAGAGCCATGTACATCCAGCATTACATACTGGCATTTCCTGCACCAGTAGAATAAAAAGGTGAGGCAAACTCAGGCCATGACGACAAAAACAAAATTTATATCATTTTGACAAGTAATGACTATTTACGTCAACTTCTCTGGTCTTAAGTCCCAGACCAGTATACATTAATTAAACATAGATGAACATAAAATCACCCATGACCTGTTCTCATGTGTTCATGCTGCCTTTAACTTAGGTTTATGAGTGCTACGTCTGGGTGTTCCCTCCTTTCTGGCACCAGCATTGGACACGGCCTGCTGACTCTGCTATTTTGTTGGCCTTGATGAACTTGGTGATTGTCCTCTGGCCAGTGGAGCCTCTGATGGCCCTGCCTGGGAGGGAGCAGCCAGTGCCATGGCTGGCATCTCCCCAGTCACCACAGCCTCATAAGATGCCACGGTCACTGGGGGAGGGGTGGAGGAGCTTCTGCCGTCACCCAGAGCGCTCTGAGAGGAGCCCGCAGAGATGACAAGCAGCTCACGCGCTAATGTGAGGTCGCTCTGAACCTCTCTGCACACCATTGATGGCCAGGCACCTAGCTGGGATATTGGGTGCCTTATCTATCTCCCACACGGACACTGACCAGCTGAGGTCAGTGAGGACCTGCAGGTCCGAGTGCAACCCCAGGAACCCCTCATTCTGTCCTTGGAGCTGCCTCTCCATGAGGGTCGACACTCTCTATGGAGGAAGCAGTGCACCCTCCTATGATGGTCAACGCAGTGGTCATGATCTGCATGGGCTTGTCCATCACGGAGACCATGGCATGCAGACCCTCATGGATCTCCGCCAAATGCTCCCGCACATCTCGCTGGACATCCAGCATCTGCCGCCTAATGGACAACTCCAGAGGCTCATCATCAGCCTTTAATTGAGCACCATCCTGGTCCCCAGCAGTCCTCCAGCTATTGGTGCCCTGGGCACTCTCTGCCTCCGCCTGCACCTCAAGCAAGTGTGAAGTGCCGTCACCCATGTGCACTGAGCTGCTGGTCTAATGCTCACCAAAGTGCTGGTATCGGCACTGGTGCCTGCTGCAGAGCGGGTGTGACGTAGGTGACAGTGACGCCCGGTGGTCCACTGGAGTCAGGGGTGGGCATTTGGGGTCTGCAGATGGGACGCCTGCTGGTGAACCTAAAAGGGAGAAGAAGGACATGTCATTAGTTAAAGTCATCACACTGTCAATACCCATGCCAGGTGCCCTGGTGACACAATAGAGATCTGCATCACAGCGCCATCGTCTTCCAACAATCAATGGGGACGCCAGGTTAGAGGCTCACATCAGTACGGAGACTGCACTAGCCAAAAGTCTCACCTCTGTGCACTGCACTCTTACCTTCATCTGACACCCCTGCCTCTCCATGCCCAGTTGCACAGCAAGCATGCCAACTCTCCAACTCAAGGGCATCTTGCTCAAACCGGGAGAGCAGCAGCAAGTTGGGCAGGCCTTCACCTGTATGTACCCTCTCTGCTTGGTTATGGCTTGCCTTCTCCTGAAAGGACAGAGGAGCATCGATTAGTCCACTCTCCACCTGCAGTGCCATTGTAACCTGGCGAACCCCAACCTTCACAGGGCACATCCAAGTCGTGACCCTCAAGCCACAAGGCACTCAGTCGAAACAGCCAGGGCTCACCCCCTTGGCCAGTTCCGGCATGATTGACAGTTGGCACTCAGACTCTAGCACCCCTGAGGTCCATGGGGGGACAGCCACACCTTAACACTTCTGCACACTAACCCATGCCAACACGGTACTCACCCTCCCTGAGCGCAACAGGTCATCGAAGTGCTTCCGACACTGCACTCATGCGCGCTGCACCATGCTTTGGCTGCTCACCTCCTCCCATGCCCTCTTGGTGAGGTGCAGTGGCCTCCTCCTCCCATCTCTGGGGACAAGGGTGCCCCTCTTGGCAGCCCCTCCTCCAGCAGGACAGCGAGGCACTCATCAGAAAAGCGGGGACCAAGTGCCCACCCGACCTGCCCTCCCACGTGGCGTTTGCTGCCTCCACTTGAGTGCACCGTCAGAACGGCAGCCAGACGTTCTTCCCTGGCAGCCTTCCTGGGCCTGCTTGGGCCTTCTTTATACGGGCCGCTGGGTCGCCATTGGACCTGGCGGCAATCAGGCTCCCTCCCCCGCTTGGCCCTTCCTGGCCAGTGACAAGCCGTGTTTCATGCTGGGTGGACCTTAATTGGCCCACCAGTGTGAAATCGCGGTTGGGGCTCGATCGCGGGCGGCGGTCAGTTTCCCAGCCGCTCCCAGGCCCGCCCTCCGCGCCCGCCCAACGAGAGCAAAATTCAGCTGAGTGTAAAATGGCTGACAATTCACTGTCACCTGCTGTGTGCTAACACTCAAAACAAATTTAAATTCCATTATCTCCGAACTGCTTTGCAAATTAAAACTTTGGATGTTAAACTGCATTGTAAAGAGTATAAATTGTTACCTTCCAGCTGGTACTGTATTAATATTTGATTAAATATGATATTTATGGAGTTATTAATATTTGATTAAATATGATATTTATGGAGCTATGGGGCAGGATTTTCCTCATGGTCGGGGGCGTGTGGGTGAGATGCTGGGAAATAGATGTCAGGGCTGTTTCAGGTTCCTGAACCCACCCCTGGTGAAACAGTCACTGGCCCCGATATTGATGGGCCGCACCCTTAATTGGCTTGGAGACAGGTTGGGTAGCTAATTAGTGAGCTCGATTTAGGTAGATCATGGCAGCCGTTATGGTGGCTGCCATTTCAGTGCATTAAAGTGCTGTTGGAAGAATGTGTCAGCAGAGGCAGAGGCCTAGAATCTAAGGCAGTGCAGCTCCTCAACCCTCGGATGCAGGCCTGCAGGTCCTTCTCGAGGCTGTGAGGGGGAGGAGGGAGGTCATCTTTCTGGAGGGTGGAAGGAGGAGGCCAATTTCCCAAACCAAGCAGGCTTGGTAGGAGGTAGCTGACACAGCCATCAGATGGAGTGTAGCATACAGAAACTGGATCCAGTGTAGGAAGAGGTTCACTCTAGCAAGGTGAGTGCAACACCTCAGGACAGGTCTGGGCAATCATACCAGCCCAGGAGCCTAAAGCTTCATGCTGCTCCTGAACATGGGATGAGTGAGTGTCCAGGGTACTTACAAAAATGGCTCAGGGTCATAGGGCAGGATTTTCTCTTCGTCGGGCGGGCACGGCAGGCAGTCCTGGGAGCAGCCATGAAATGGCCCGCCGCCCGCAATTGGGTCCTGACCACGATTTCACGCTAGCTGGCCAATTAATGGCCAGCCAGCATGAAACGCACACTGAGGAGCTCAGTGCTGCAGGGGTGGGGGGCAGGAGGACAGCAAGTGCAGAAGTCTGCACATGCACGGCAGAGCGCACACTGAAAACTCCATGAGGGCACAGAGCTGCCTCAGGGAGCTGAGGAATTGTGGACACAAAAATAAACATTTTAAAAATGAGAGAAACATGTCCCCACATGTGGCTCAGTCACAAGAAGGGTACATGTTTAAAATGATGTTTAAAATTTTAAATTAAAAAAAAATTACTTCTGGAAACCCCATCCCGCTTGTGGATGAGGTTTCATAAAAATTCCAAAGGCGATTCATCCGCCCACCAACTGTAAGGTTGGACGGGCAGCGAAAACTACTACTTAATTAGTTGATTAATGGGCTTAATAGCCCTCTTAATTGTTAGTGGGCGAGCTGCCGACTCTCACTTGCGCCCGCGGGACGTAAAACTCTGCCCATAGTGCTGCTGAGGACCTGCCAGCATTGAAACATGTAGCTTCTAATGAATAAAAGAAGTTGACATTGGCATAGAGGCCGGCACTGCTTATCATGCTCTCGCTGTTCTTGCTGGGGAAATAGGCTCATAGTGCCAGAGAATGTGCCCAAACTGAAGGAGAGATTCCTACCTGCATAAGCATGGAGGAGGAAGCCACTGCCAGGGTCACTGGCAAAGAGTCAGATAGTCTTGGCGAAACAGGTATCTGCTGTGTAGATGGTGATTAGTCAATGCAATGTGTTTATTAAGGAAACGGATTGCACTCTATCCTGTCTGAAAGCATATGGAAGACTGAGTTGTGTTGGGATGCCTCAGCACTGCAGAAGCTTCTGCTCCACAAGACTGATTCTTATGGTCGCTTCTTGGGTAGATGTTGAGGCACTCAGAGGATGGAGAACAGACACAGCCCTGCTCAGCTGAACACAAATGCAGGAGTCACTGGAAAAAGGAACTACCTAGCTGCAACAGATGTGATCCCACATGTCAGACTTCCTTGAGGCAGTGCAAGATCATGGATTGAGGATGGAGGAGTTAGGCCAGCTTATGTGAACCACTATGGCTCAAGTCTTTGAGCACATGAGCTCCTGTATTGAAAGAATAGCCAACCTTATGGAGAGGCAGGTGTGACAGCACTTGGAGAGCATGCAAGAACTGTGCACTGACTTTTACAGGATACAAGCCACATTATGTAACCTTGACTGGTCAATGGTACTGATGGCACAGGGATGTCTGGAGGGGATGCCAGATGTGCTCCAGCTGGTGGCCTCCTACAGCCATCTAGAGTGCACCCATGGGCTGAGGCAGTCTTTCAGGAGGATGAGAGTGCCACCCATCATGGAGCGTTATCATCATCAGCGACCTCCTTGACCTCTCTGACAGCAGGGCCCATTGATGGAGCCTTGCCCTGCTTTGATGACAGTGCAGCAGCCTCTGGAGTTTCCCCAATTGGTACCCCATGATGAGAATGACCACTACATTAATCTTAGCTGCAAGTCAAGACAAGGGAACAGGCTGCCCCCACCTCCTTGGAGGCCACAAGGGAAGCATTGTGTAGAAGTAGCTGGGATGGGAGGCCACTGTGTTGGGCAGAACACTGAGTGGGTCACTGGGGTCTCTTTCACTTGTAAATGTACACTTTCTTGTCTTTTGGAGCACCACATAAACATAGACACATGGGGTGAAATTTTACACCAGCAGTATTTTACGGTCTTGCCAAAGCCGATGGAGTTTGGAATGGTTCGCCGCATTTTATAGCCCATCCCCTCTGCAACAGGGTATTGTAAGATTCCGGCCATGCAGCTAGATATGTGAGCCTCTTTTATTAATGGGGGTACAGGAGAAGATGGATGAAAGGGTGAAAAGAAGCAAAGGTCTGCGCATGGTGGCTGAATCCTCTGGGCAGATGTGCCTATCCAATTTCCTTTTGATACATTGATTGTTTCTGCTTCCACCACCCACATTCTCGACCATTAACACTTGCTGCATAAAAGGTTCTTCCTCATATCCCACCTGCACCTTTTGCCCAATACTTTAAATCTCCTTGCCCTTGTACCACTAACTAATGGGAACAGATTTTCTTTATCTACCATATATAAAACTTTCATAATCTTGCATACTTCCATCAAATCTCCACTCAATCTCTTATGCAGCAAGGAGAATAACCCCAGCTTCTCCAGCTTAATTTTTGTAACTAAAATCCCTCATCCCTGGAACCATTCTGGTAAATCTTCTCTGCACCCTCTCAAGGACCCTCACATCCTTCCTAAAGTGTGGTGACCAGAGCTGAATGCAATACTCTAGTTGTGGCTTAATGAGAGCTTTATAAAGGCTCAGCATATTTTCTCTGCTTTTGCACTCAGTACCTCTATTTATTAAGCTCATGATTCCATGTGCTTTGCTAATTACTTTCTCAATGTGTCCTGCCACCTCAAAGGTCTATGAACATGGGGGAAGGCAGTGGCAAAGTGGTAATGTCACTGGACTAGTAATCCAGAGGTCCAGGCTAATATTATGGGGACACAGCAATTGATGGAATTAAAATTCTATCAATAAATCTGGAATTAAAAGCTCGTCTCAGTAATGGCGACAAAAACATCAGTGATCATCATAAAAACAAAATGCCTTTTAGGGAAGGTAATCAGTTGTCTTTACTTGGTGACTCCAGACCCACAGCAATCTGGCTGATTCCTAATGCCATCTGAAATGGCCTAGCAAACTATTCAGTTGTATCAAACCACTACAAAGTCAAAAAGGACTGATCCCCAGCACCAACCAAGGCACCAGAAACAACAATGGCACACCCAGCCCTGTCGACCCTGAAAAGTCCTCTGGGGCATTGTGCCAAAATTTGTAGACCTGTCCCACAAACTAGTCAAGCAACAGTCTGACATAGTCATACTCAGGCAATGTCCCAGACACCACCATCACTATCCCAGGGTATGACCAATCAGAGGTGGTGGCACAGTGGTATACAGTTGGGAAGGAGTTGCCGTGGAAGCCTTTAACATTGACTCCAAACCCCATGAAGCCACATGGCATCAGGTCAAACATAGGCAAGGAAACCTCGTGCTGATTACCATTGACCACCCCCAACTCCCACCCTCAGCTGATGAGTCAGTACTCCTCCATGTTGAACACCATTTGGAAGAAGCACTGAGGGTGGCAAGGACACAGAGTATACTCTAGGTGGGGGACTTCAATGTCCATCACCAAGAGTGGCTCGCTAGCACCAACACTGACCAAGCTGGCCGAGTTCTGAAGGACATAACTGCCAGACTGGCACTGCGGCAGATAATGAGGGAATCAACAAAAGGGAAAAATCTACTTGAGCTCGTCCTCACCAATCTATCTATCTCAGATGAATCTGTCAATGAAAAGTACTGGTAGGAGTGACCACCCGACCACCCGATCTTGTGGAGATGAAGGTCCATCTTGTGTAGCACCACCACACTGCTAAATGGGATAGACTTTGAACAGATCTCACAATTCAACTGAAGCACTATGGATCATCAGCAGCAGCAGAATTGTAATCAACCACAACCTGTAACCCTGTGGCCTGGCATATGCCCTACTCTACCACTACCATCAAGCCAGGGGACCAACCCTGGTTCAATGAAGACGCAGGAGGGTATGCCAGGAGCAGTATCAGACATATACAAATGTCAACCTGGTAAAGCTACAACACAGCACTACTTGTATGCCAAACAGTGGAAGCAGTACGTGATAGACATAGCTAAGCAATCCTACAACCAAGGGATCAGATCAAAGTTTTGCAATTTTGCAGTTTTGCAATCAAATGTTGTGGAAAATTACACAACCAGTTGGAGGAGGAGGCTCCACAAACATCCCCGTCCCCATCCTCAATGATGGGGGTGCCCAACACGTCAATGCAAAAGACATCGCAAAGCATTAGCAAACATCCTCAGCCCAAAGTGCCAAATGAATGATCCGTCTTGGTCTCCAGCATCACAGGTGCCAGTTCAGCCATATCAAGAAGTTTTTTTTTTAACTCATTCAGCAATCCAGAGGGCTTCACTGACTAGGACATTTATTGCATCCCTAGTTGCCCTGTTCAGGGGCATTTAAGAGTTAGCCACATTGCTGTGGGTTCTTTAACAACAATCATTAGGCTTTTAATTCCAGATTTGTATTGAATTCAAATTCCACCATCTGCCATGGTGGGATTCAAACCCAGGTCCCCAAAGCATTACCCTGGGTCTCTGGGGTACTAGTCCAGTAACAGTACCACTTTGCCCTCACCTTCCCGCACTGAAGGTTCCCGTACTGCAAAGGCTATGGGCCCTGACAACAATCTGGCGCTAGTACTGAAGAAATGTGCTCCAGAACTAACTGCACCCCTAGCCAAGCTGTGCCAGTACAGCTACAACACTGGCATCTAACCGGCAATGTGGAAAATTGTCTAGGCATGTCCTGTCTACAAAAAACAGGACAAATCCAACCTGGTAAATTACCATTCTATCAGTCTACTCTTGATCATCAGTGAAGTGATGGAAGGGGTCATCAACAGTGAAATCGAGTGGCACTTACAAATCAATAACCTACTCACTAACACTCAGCATAGGTTCTGCCAGGGTGACTCAGTTCCTGACCTCATTACAGCCTTAGTACAAACAAGGACAAAAAGAACTGAACTCAAGAGGTGAGGTGAGAGTGACTGCCCTTGACATCAAGGCAGCATTTGACCAAGTGTGGCATCAAGAAGCCCTAGCAAAACTGTAGCAAAATTCTCTACTGGTTAGAGTCGTACCTAGCTTAAAGGAAGATGGTTGTAGTTACTGGAGGTCAATTATCTTCACCCCAGGACATCACTGCAGGAGTTCCTCAGGGTAGTGTCCTAGGCCCAAACATCTCCAGCTGCTTCATTAATGGCTTACCTTCCCTCGTAAGATTACAAATGGGGATGTTCGCTGATGATTGCATAATGTTCAGCACCATTCATGACTCCTCAGATGCTGAGCAGTCCATGTTCCATATGCAGCAAGACCTGAACAACATTTAGGCTTTGGCTAAGTGGCAAGTAACATTTGTGCCACACAAGTGCCAGTCAATGTCCATCTGCAGCAAAATAGAATCTAAGTATCTTACCTTGACGTTCAATGGCATTACCATTGCTGAATCCCCCACTATCAACATCCGGGGGGTTACCATTGATCAGAAACTGAATTTAACATGCTGGCGAAAAGAGCAGGTAAGAGGCTGGGAATTCCGTGGCAAGTAACTCACCGTCTGTCTCCCGAAAGCCTGTCCACTATCTGCAAGGCACAAGTAAGGAGTGTGATTGAACACTCTCCACTTGACTGGATGAGTGCAGCTCCAAAAGCACTCAAGAAGCTCGACACCATCCAGGGCAAAACAGCCCGCCTGATTGGTGCTCCATCTGCCACCTTAAACATTCACTCCCTCCACCATCAACGCAAAGTGGCAGCAGTGTGTACCATCTACAAGATGCATTGCAGCAACTCACCAAGGCTCCTTCAACAGCACCTTCCAAACCCACAACCTCTATCACCTAGAAGGACAAGGGCAGCAGATGCATGGCAACAGCACCTCCTGAAATTTTCCCTCCAAGCCACACACCATCCTGACTTGGAACCTTATTGCCATTCCTTCACTGTCGCTGGGTCAAAATCCTGGAACCGCCTCAATGACAGCACTGTGGGCATATCTGCACCACATGGACTGCAGCGGCCCAAGGAGATGGCTCACCACCACCTTCTTGAGAGGATTTAGGAATGGGCAACAAATGCTGGGTTAGCTAGCGACATCCGCATCCTGTGAAAGAATAAAATCCAAGACCCCGAACACTCTTTAAAACTGTCATTTAGTCGATATTGCCTCTCCAAATCCCTTCTGCCAAAATGCATCATGTCACCCTTTTCTGTCTTCAGACATAATTTGTGGTATTGTGTGTGTACTGCTAACTACTAACTACTTAGCAAGCAGCATGAGAAAACAAGGGAAAGGATTAATTTTTATTGAATTATAATGCAATTAATGGTGTTATATCATTAATGATGTCAAGATGTTGTGCACTGATCAACAATGGTAAAAAGCTCTCCTAACCATGCTGATGATGATGTCTCTCTGAAATATCCCATGCTCTATAGGTCAGTCTTTGCTAAGAGCAGGTGATTATATCTTATGATTATTCTGTGAAAAATCCATTAGCTGTTTTATTGTACCCAGAAGCTACAATATTCTAGATTTAACTCTAAGTGCATTGAAATCATACATTTTGTGAGCATGGTGGCAATTGAATCCTAATTTTGTGGCACCAAAATGTAATTATCACTGCAGTTTCATCCTTTGTTTCTCATTTTAAGCTCTAGTGCTTTGGAAGTAAGGCCAAAGAGCAATAAGATAACTTTTCTTCCATATAAACTATTTTAGGAAGTCATGTTTTAGGTCTGCGCATAAAAGATGTGTGATACTTGGCCTGCAGCCTAACAATTATTTCAGTTAATAAGTGACAATAAATTTGACAATGTTGCAGTAAATGGGAATGTGGCTGTAGGTAAAAACTAGCCAGTACAGGAGATCAAACACCCTGGCAGCTTGTATGCTTTCTGACTAGACAATAACTATATTATACAGACCCTCTGGTCTTAGAAATGTAGCTGGCATTCATTTAAACTTACAAATACAAAATATAACTCATTTGAAATGTATTTTTCATTTAATTATATTCCACGCCATGTCTATTATTTTATAAACGCATATAATTTGTCATTGTCTTATTCCACAAATAAAAAGGCACTGAAGTTGTTTAAGGATCCAAAAAATTTTACAGAGAGTAAAATAAAACAAAATACAATTTTTGTATACTTTGTTCAGTATCTTTCACTTGTATGTTTCCTCCTTTCTTTGCCAACCATAACAGTAACAATAACAAGAATCCACATATTTGCTAGCAGTTTTTCTGTGTCTGTATTTGACTTGTATCATTTTCTGTGTTGTCATTTCTAATCCCAAAGAGCACAGCTCAATTATATAATTTACTAGCAAGAGTTATAATTTAACAATCTAAATCAACTGATGTACTGAATTCCTGAAGAAAGCATGAACAAATCACTTATAGAATGGAAATTGATAGCATACTCGCCCATTCGTCATGCATTAGTAATATTCTTTCAAATACTCGAAAAACTATTATAATTCATGAACAACTGAAGTGGTCAATTCTTTTATGTGATCATTTGTTCGGAAACAACCAGTGTAGATAAGATATTCAGGTCTCTGACAATCAATTTAGATAATTGAACTGGAACAACTTCAGGCTAATGGTTACATTGGTTTGCTGTGCAGCCAGGCTGTGTTCACTATCATCTCCACTGGTTATAAGTAAAGATGGCCCAGAAGCTGCCCTTTGACACCAATTGTGTGGTGAGATTAGCTGCAGGGGCCATCTCAGAGGAGCAGTCAGGAAATGGAGGCCTAAGGAACCTAGGAACAGCAGGAGGCCATTCACTCCATTTATTTCTGCTCAGCTGTCACTCGATTAGATCATAGCTGATCTATATCTTCATTACGTTAACCCAATGTAATGACTTGATGTACCGGACAGGTTTCTACTTGAAACTGATAACTTTATTACAAGGAGCTTTTCAGAAGCTACATGCTTGAACCAGGTCCTTGACAAGAAAGGCACGCCCCCGGATTACCCCCATTTAGGGTTCATTGGTCAGAGCCTCCAAGAATAATCATGTGACCCCTGATAGGCAGTAGGAAAGGATATACCTTCAATTACTACACCCAACTTTGCTCCATATGCCTTTGATAACATTAGCCAACAAGAATCTATCAGTCTTCACTCTTAAAATTTCAGCTGACCCAGAATCCACAGTTCTTCAGAGGAAAGAGTTCCAGATTTCCATTACACTTTGCATCAAAAAAAGCTTGTTAATTTTGCTTTTAAATGTGTTACGAAAGTATAATAATTTTCATAATATTTTTCTGGTTTATTGTAAAGTAGGTTTATGGGGGTGAGTATCGTTGATTCTGAATGTGTGATTTAATTACATTTGGAGTCAGGAAGACTGCAAGCTTGGAATTATTAAAAGAAGCTAGGTGTAGAAATGTGCTTGAAATGCTAATGAGTAGGTTATCGGGTTTAGATGGGAATGTGGAAATCGAAAAACAAGAAGATCAGCCATGATCTTATTGAATGGTGGAGCAGGCTCGAGGGGCCGAATGGTCCACTCCTGTTCCTATTTCTTATGTTCTTATGTAAACATGGATGCTGATTTAGCATGTAAGGCGTGAAGGGAATTTGCATTTTTAGATAAGTGAAGGGATTGTTTGGATTTCAAAGGGATGTTAGTCTGTTTACAACTAGCTAGATTAGCAAGGCTAAGGAGTGTGTTTATGTTTCCCAAAGGTTATTGACAATATTGGCAACATGAAAGTTTTTATATTATGGAAAAGGTAACGTTCCAAAGATATATGAAACAATAGAATTTAGATATTAAAAAGAGAGAAACATATATAAAGAATAATGAAAGGCTATGTGAGGATAGGGCCATGTAAGATCTAACAGGAGTGTGTGAATCAGCCTTCAAGAAGTCGCCAGCCATTTGTGCATAAGTCAGCTGTGTACAGTAACTGAAGTTGGAGAAAGCCATTTGGAATTCCACTGTCAATGGGTACTATGTTAACTTGGTGGTTTTGTTTTAATTCTAAAATCTATTTTGGACTGTTGCCTTAAAGGAGGTGTGTAACTGGGAGTCAGGTTAATCAGGAATTTTAGGATTTGTTGTAGTATTAAGTAATTGTAGTCTTATGTATGTGTTTGAAATCTTTTACTTTGTTAATAAACCTCATTACAGCTGTGGTTCAAACATGAGGTGAGGTGAGGTGACAGTGACTGCCTTTGACATCAAGGCTGCATTTAACCAAGCATGGCATCAAGGAGGCCTAGCAAAACTGGAGTCAATGGGAATCAGGGGGAAAACTCTCCACTGGTCAGAGTAATGCCTAGCAAAAAGGAAGATGGTTGTGGTTGTTGGAGGTCAGTCATCTCAGCTCCAGGACATTACTGCAGGAGTTCCTCAGGGTAGTGTCCTCAGCCCAACCATCTTCAGCTGCTTCATCAATGACCTTCCTTCCATCATGATGTCAGAAGTGGGGATGTTCACTGATGATTGCACAATGTTCAGCACCATTCACCACTCCTCAGACACTGAAGCAGTCCTTGTCCATATGCAGCAAGACCTGGACAATATCTAGGCTTGAGCTGACAAGTGGCAAGTAACATTTGCACCACACAAGTGTCAGGCAATGACCATTTCCAACAAGAGAGAATCCAATCATCGCCCTTGATGTTCAATGGCATTACCATCACTGAATCCCCCACAATCAGAATCCTGGGGGTTACCATTGACAAGAAACTGAACTGGACTAGCCATATAAATACTGTGGCTACAAGAGCAGGTCAGAGGCTAGGAATCACATGACAAGTAACTCAACTCCTGACTCCCCAAAGTCTGTCCAACATCTACAAGGCACAAGTCAGGAGTGTGATGGAATGCTCCCCACTTGCCTGGATGAGTGCAGATCCCACAGCACTCAAGAAGCTTGACATCATCCAGGACAGAGCAGCCCACTTGATTGGCACCACATCCACAAACATTCACTCCCTCTACCACTAACGCACAGTAACAGCAGTGTGTACCATCTACAAGATGCACTGCAGGAATTCACCAGGGCTCCTTCGACAGCACCTTCCAAACCCACAACCACTACCATATGGAAGGACAAGGGCAGCAGATAGATGGGAACACCACCTCCTGGAAGTTCTCCTCCAAGTCACTCACAACCCTGACTTGGAAATATATCACCGTTCCTTCACTGTCACTGGGTCAAAATCCTGGAACTCCCTTCCTAACAGCACTGTGGGTGTACTTACATCACATGGGCTGCAGCGGTTCAAAAAAGCAGCTCACCATCACCTTCTTAAAGGCAACGAGGAATGGACAATAAATGCTGGCCCAGCCAGTGAAATCCACATCCCGTGAATGAATAAAAAATATATAATATTTTAATTTAATTTTTAAAATCTCTAAAGGTCTTGGTGGACTCATTACTTCTGAATTCAATGCACACATCCTCTCTTAATAAATACAAATTGCAACACTATTATGAAAACAGGACCAAGTTTCCCTTGTGGATTTGGTCCGCTTGGCACACATCACCTGCCGCGTCATAACAAATGGCCTAGATCTACTTTTAAGATGCTGCCTCATTGTTTTGGATTTCCCCACCAGAGGAAACATTTTCTCCATATCTACCTTATCGAATCGTTTTTTAAAATCATTTTAAAACCTTCAGTAGATCACTTCAACAGCTACAGCAACTTGCTTTTATGTAACACCTCTAATATTAGTAATACATCCTAAGATGCTTCACAGAATCATTATCAAAAAAAAATGACATTAATCCACAAAAGGAGATATTACATACAGATGACCAAGAGCTTGGTCAAAGAGATAGGTTTTACAGTGTGCCTTAAGAGTGGAGAAAGAGGAAAAGACTAGGGAGGAGATTCCTGTTTGGACTTAGGCAGCTGAAGGCATGACAGCCAGTGAAAATTGGGATGCACAAAACACCAGAATTGAAGAAACACAGAGATTTCAGAGGGTTGAAAGAGTGGAGGAAGTTACAGAAATTGGGAAGATGAGGCTATGGAGGGATTTGAAAATATGAAACAGAATTTTAAAATTGGGGCTTTTAAGGTCAGAATTTTCAAATGCCCGGGGCGGGAGGTGAGAATGGGAGCGGGTGCAATTTGAAAATAATGCTTCTGGATGGCGTGTCAGTGTCTTGGAGCCAGACACATTGATATTTTCAAATTGAGGGCGGGAGCAGGGAACCCACTTTCTTCCAATTTTCAGCCTGCTAAGCTCCTTGAGGAAACATTTTAAAAAAACATCTCTAAATGATCCACGATTGCCTCGACTATAAATAGCACCATTTTATGAATCAGGAAAAGCACAGGTGTCAAATTCACTTGATGAAACCACTTCCATCCTAAGTAAAGATCTCTGACTTATCCTTGCTTTAATAAGTGCTGTGGTAATTTGGCATATGTTAACTGCATAGGGGAAAGGAAATGATTGAAATTTCATAGACTTGTAAACATAATGCATTTAAACATCCCTACTGAAATAGCTAAATTGATTGTCCAGGGAAATGTCATGAATTTTCATGATTCACTTGACACCAATTTGTGAAATAGTCTACTAAGTATTTCTTTGTCATCTGTACATATTGATGGATACACAAGAACATGAAATTGCTATTTTTAATATTAGGATATTCAGAATTTAAATTAAAACTCTCATTTTATCTCAGCGCTATGTGAGCGGGTAGGCCAAGGTATGCAGCGGAGCATGAGACCCAGGAGATTTACACTCACTGACTCCATCTACATCATCTATGCCCAAAACCAGCCAAAAGCAGCAGTTGGTCCTCTCCCTCTCCTGGTCTGCAGGTGGTGAATCGCCCAGCACCAGTGAGCAGCTGCAGTACTGGTAGCCAAGGAGAGAGCTTACTGGAGGTTGTCTCCCAGCTGTGTTGAGCAGGACAGTGATGAAAACTCCAACAGTGAGTTTCAAACTATTGCTGAAATTTTGGAGAAGTCCATTTCTAGCCTGCAGGTGTCATCTCATGTGGCAGTCTGCTGTCCAACCTGGACGAGTGAGGTCAGGGCGACTGTAGCCAGTTTGGTAAGTGTAGGGAAAGGGTTAACATCAGAAGCACCTGACACTGCTGTAGCTAATGATGTAACTATGATGCAGTGACATATGACTAAGAGACTGAAATCTGGTGGGAAGTAGAAGTAGAACCTCATGTGGAGTACTGAGATGTATATAGACGTGTAAATAAACAAGAATGTTTTTTATGGATAACAGTCTATGGTAGCATTCTTATGTTAACAGGCAAACCCTACAGAAAACCCATCTAGACCCCAAACTAAAGATGAAATATAGTGGCAGCAGACAGAGTGTAAAGACCCATAAAAGCTCCAAGAGCAGTCTGCAGACCTAAAAGACTTACAAATCCTTGGGAAAGGGACCAGAATAGAAAAGATTGAAGACTCTCCTGAAGACAAAGCATCATGGGTGCTGCAGTTGCAAGCAGACACACAGACCCAGAGTCCAGACAGCAGTGATTATAGATCGCAATCTACAAGCCAAACTGCCGAAGCATCAAGAGATCCAGAGCTTAGGGTGAGCATGAAGTCTACATTGCCTCTCCTGAACTGCCCTGCTTAACACAGCTGGGGGACAATCTTTGGTAAGCTCTCTCCTTGGCAGTCAGTGCTACCCGCAAAATTAGGAAAAAGTGCGCTGAAGGCTTGCAACAGGCTCAACACTGAGACAATTGGAAGAACAAATTCTCCAGATACAGAACAGCTTCAGGTTTGCATATGAGGGACCAGGTCATTTATGCAGTAGTGGCCATTGCAGATGGTGATATTACAAGACAGGGCATCAATGAGGCCTCAAGCACATATGAGAAGCCCTCTAGGCATTCGATTCATACTTCAATGTTGGAAAAATATTGATCATTGAGCAAGCAAAGTTTAATAAGAAGAAGTAAAAACCTGGCAAATCCATTTATAAATGATCTGTACAGGCTCACGAGGAATTGACTAAGGGATCCTCAGAGGTGAATGAATGCACAATTGTATTCCGGATGTTGCCTCCGGGGCCGTATAGTGGTTGGGTCTTAGATGAAACCCTATCAGACCTTTGGCAAACGCGGAAAGATTTAACTTTCACAAAGGCAGTACAAATAGTGCGACAGCCCAAGCTTAGGAAGCAAAATAGAACAGTTGTTTATGGGGAAAATGATGTCCCTTGGACAAAAATTAGTGAAGCCATTAATATGTTAGAGAAGAAAGAGCGCAGTGAAGCAAAAGCCCACAAAATTGGGATAAAAGTGCGCCAACCACCAATTTGAGATGCTCTTGATGTGGTGGGAAAACTCTGCACAAGCAGGAAGAATGCCCTGCAGGGGGAGCTGAGTAACACAACTGTGGGAATTTAGGAGATTTTGAAATAGTCTGAAGATCTGAAGTTCCTATAGCTCATAGGAAGAAAGAAATAAGTAAATCCAAGAAATAGAAGAGCCATAGAAAAAAAAAACAAATAACCATCTTAGCAGAGGTTAATGAAATAGAAAATAATAATTGGAGCATTAAATTAGCAGCTAATGGTCATCCCACAGAATTCAAGCTAGATGTACTGGCACAAGTGTTTCAGCATTATCTGATGAAGTTAAATGGCTTAAAAATATCATGTCACAGCCATCCTCCATCCAGTTGCAAGGAAAACACGAAAACAATAGGCCAACACTTCGCAAGATTAAGATACAAGGTTAAAGAAATTGTGGAACCCCGGTATGTGATAAAGAACTCGGAGTCATCATTTCAGAACAGAAAAGCATGTTTTCAGCTGAGGCTCATTCACAAGTTTGATGAAATTGCTGATGAGCAGTCCAGTGAGGTATTCAGGAATGAATTTCCATCCCTATTTTCAAGCTTAGCAAAGCTGAAAACAGAATATCTCGTAGCCCTAAGGGCGGATGCTAATCCTATATGTCTCTTCACAGTGATTAAGGTCCCTCACCCACTCTTAAACAAAGTCAAGAACGAGATTGAACCCATGTTACTACAAGGGATCATCTCTCCAGTCACCATACTGACGAAGTGGTGTTCTGGAATGGTCACAGTACCAAAACCTAGTGGTTCAATTAGAATCTGTGTGGACTTGACTCAAAAAAAACAAATCAGTAGAGTGCAAGATCTACCCAGTGGTATCAATGGATCAAAGTCTTACCAAATTAGCAAAAAGCATCCTTTTCATAAAATTGGATGCTAACTTTTGGCAAATGCCTCTGGACAAAGAATCCAGGTTACTAACTACTTTGTTATTGTTTTAACAGGTTACCATTCGAAATTGCTTCTGCATGTGAGATATTCCAAAGAACAATGTCTCAGGCCCTGGAAGGCATGGAAGGAGTAATATGCCTTTGTACACGATTCATCGAGGGAAGAACAGGTCCATCAAGTGAGAGCACTGCTCAAATTCCTACAAGAAGCAGGCTTGACATTAAATGACAAATCTGAATTTGCAAACCTTATGATAAATGTCTTAGGACTCATTATACAAGCTTCAGGAATTATGGCCGACCCGCAGAAAACCAAGGTCATTCGAGAGTTCCCACAGCCTAAAAACATCACAGAATTACAAAGATTCCTTGTGATGGTCAATGAAGTACACAAGTTCCTATCAAGAGCAAAGCAAAATACTGCAGATGCTGGAAATCTGAAATAAAAACAGAAAATGCTGGAAAAATTCAGCAGGTCTGGTAGCATCTGTGGAGAGAGAAACAGAGTTAATGGCCAGGTTTTTTCCTATGGCGGGCAGGCTGGGCGGGAGCGGGCGATGGGGGCGCAGAACCAATCGCCGCCTGCGATCGGCTCCACGCCGCCATTTTACGCAGACGGGCCAATTAAGGCCCGCCTAGCATAATACATGGCTAGTAGCACTCAGCGCTACCTGTGCGGGTGGGGGAGGAGGGAAAGTCTCCTCTTAAGGATGTGTCCAGCGCTCTTTCGCGCATGCACATGAAAGAGCGCAGCAATCTCCCTGAGGTATGAAGCTGATTCAGGGAGATTGAATGGATATTAAAATAATTAAACAATTGATTTTAAAATTCATTTAAACATGTCCCCTCATGTGACTGTGACATGAGTGGGGACCTGTTTTTATAGTTATGAAAATTAATTAATTAATTTAGTAAAAGCTTCAAGAAACCTCATCCCGCTTGTGGATGAGGTTTCTTGAAAAACGCAGAGGCCACTTGGGCTTTCCGCCTGCCCGTCAACCTTAAGGTTAGACGGGCAGCATTCTCAAGTGGCTCAATTGATTTCTTAATGGCCTTAATAAGCCGTTTGCATTTCGGCGGGCATGCAGCCGACACCAGCGCGCGCTTGCCAAACGAAATATCGCGATGGCGCGCAATGACGTCAGGACGCACGCCCGACATCATCGTGTGTCATTTTACTCGTTGGCCTGGCGGGCCAGCCCCCACATGCCGACCGGAAAATTTTGCCCAATGTTTCGAGTTCGAGTATGACTCTTCTTCAGAGCTAAAGAGAAGTAAAAATGTGATGGTTTTATATTTGGAGGCATTTTTACTTCTCTTTAGCTCTGAAGAAGAGGACTTGAAATGTTATCTCTGTTTCTCTCTCCATAGATGCTGCCAGACCAGCTGAGTTTTTCCAGCATTTTCAGTTTTTATTTCAACTTCCTATCAAACTTGGCAGAAATCAATGAGCTGTTAAGACAACTGTTGAGACAAGGTCAACAACAGTGGTGCTGGGATGTTAAGATCAACAATCTTCTAATTTTACCAGAAATTCAAGCACACTACAATCCAGCAATGCCAACAATTGTAGCAGTGGACTCATCATCTACAGGCTTTGGCACAGTGCTGTTTCAAGTTTAAAACGATGGACAAAGAGGATCAGTTTATCTCATGGACACAGAGAAGAGGTGTGCAACCGTTGAGAAAGGAGCATTAGCAGCCCCATGGGCCCGCGAGAAACTTTTTGATTATGTCATGGCATTAAGGTTTAAAATTGAAACTGGCCACAAACCTTCAGTTACCCTTCTTAACCTCCAAGAAATCGCAAAAGTGCTGCCTAGTATTCAATGGTTTAGGCTGAGACTCATGAGATACGATCCAGTTTTTACTAAGTCCATTCAAGGGAAGTACCAAAGTACAGCAGATGCATTGTCAAGAATATCAGTGAAAGGATATAAGCTGGAAAATTTAAATTTTGTGGAGGACGTGGAAGCATATACTTTACTCATTACCAAATACTTAGCAGCCACTGAGAAGAGATTACAAGAAATTAAGCAAGCACAACAGATTAGGCTGGCTGGCTCGTTCTTTTGGCTAGTGCAGCCACAATGGGCCAAGTGGCCTCTTTCTGTGCTGTAAACTTTCTATGATTCTATGAACAGCAGGATGACGAGTGCATCAAAATAAAGAATATTGCCATAATGGATGGCTGGATTACACTCCTAACACTCCAGTGCTTCGCCAATACTTTGAGCAGAGAAAACATCTCACAACCATTAATGATTACTTAGATTTTAATGACAGACTGGTCATCCTAAAACACTTTGCATTGACTTTCTCCAAAAAATTTATCAAGGTCACTTGGGAACAGGGAAATGCCAAGTAAGAGCCCAGTGTTTAGTCTGGTGGCCAGGCATCAGTCACCCCATTAAAGAATTAATCTCGAATTGTCTTATGTGTGCGGGAATCGCCATCGGTAGAGCAAACCACTGGCACCCTCCACTTTCCCTTCAAGGCCATGGTAGCATCTGGGAATGGATTTATTTGAGTTTAAGGGTATAGTTTTTATCATCGTCATTGAATACTACTCCAATGGTTTGAAGTGCGTCGGCTGCATAGCACCACAGCAGAGGCAGTCATTACATCACTAGGACGAATCTATGTGACACTTGGCATCCCAGATGTTGTGGTCTCAGACAACGGTCCTCAGTTTGCTAATGAGCTATTCTATAACATTGTGCGGGAATATGGTTTCATGCATGTGACTAGTTCACTTAGATATCCTCAGTCAAACGGAGAAGCAGAAAGAGGAATTCGAACAATCAAAGAATTGATGAGAAAGATCGAAGATATTAACTTAGCCCTTCTTAACTACAGAACCTCACCGCTAAGAAATGAGAACAACTGATGGGAAGACAGCTCCAAATACAACTTCCAGCTCTACAAAAAAACTACAACCTAACATTACCTCAGATGATCGTGAGAAAGTTAGGAAGTGTGAGGAGCAACAAAGAGACAGTGAAGCTCGTAATTTCAACATCAGGCACAGAGCACAAGATTTGAAAGTGCTACAGCCCTGGTAGAGAGTGTGGATATGGGATCAACAGAAAGAAAGCATTCTAATAGGAAAAGCTCCACAGCCAAGATTATAGAATTGAAACGGACCAGAGAAATACCAGAAGGTACCGAAGAGCCATGATATTATTGGGAAGGCAACCAGTGGAAGCTCAGACATTCTATTTAGATCTGGATGGAGACAGAAACCAGGTACAAGCAGAAACTCTACAACTACCCAGGTGGGAGACACTCCTATCGATCAATGAAAGAATGCAGTTCATCCTCAACCTTGAAATGAAATCAGGACCAGATCAGGGAGATTGGTCAAAGCACTACAGAGACTAACCCTATGAAGTCTGAGACTTTGTGGGGAAATGTAGGAGGATGTATATGGTTGGGATAAAGACTTGGGGGAGACGTAGGGTAAAGGGTTAACATCAGGAATGCCTATACTGATGGAACAATGATGCAATGACACATGACTAAGAGACTGAAATCTGCTGGGAAGCAGAAGCTTGTGTAAAGTACTGAGATGTATATGGACCTGTAAATAAACAAGAATAGTTTTTATAGATAATAGTCTATGGTAGCATTTTTAGGGTGACAGGCAAAAACTAAACAAACCCCATCTACACCCCGAACCTAAGACAAAACAGTAAGAAAGAAGTGAAGAGCAACTAAGATGAAGCAGCTCCATTTCCTGAAGAAGGGTCATACGGACTCTGTTTCTTTCTCCACAGCTGCTGCCAGACCTGCTGAGTTTTTCCAGCATTTCCTGTTTTAGTCAATTTCCTGCATTGTTTCTGTCCATCTATGATTTAACTGCCACTGGTTCTGGTGAATTCCAGCAGAAGCTTCATTAATAAATGCAAATCGTGGAACCTGGATGTGCAAAGGAACCTGATGGCATTTTAAGTCAGTCCTGAGTGGGACACTTGCTACAGGTGTCTCGCCAGGTAAAGCTGATAGGAAACCAGTGGGTCCACAAGGAGGAGGCATTCTACTTAATAATCTACAAGGAAAGTCTGGGCCTCTTGTCGTCCCAATCTTCTCATCTATCTCCAGTTGTGAGATACTAGGAAGACTCACTCCTTCCAGTCAGTGGTCTTCTCTTGGTGCTTGCGGGCAGTGTCTAGAGCATCTGATCTTCATCAGTCACCACTGGCATTGAAATTAAATTAACTTCTCATCCACCTCTGGCAACATGGCATTCACATATAATAATTCAACATGCAGCAGTCCTGTAAGAAAACTTCTAGCACTCATAAAATCATAAAATGATACAGCACATTAAAAGTCTATTCACCCCATCTTGTCTGTGCCAGTTCTTTGAAAAATCTACCCAATTAGTCTCATTCTTCTGTCCTTGACCCATAGTCTTGCAATATTTTCCTTTTCAAGTATATATCCAAGTACCCTTTGAAAATTATTATTCAATCTGCTTCTTCTGTTCTATCAGGCAGTATTATTCCAGATCATAACAACTGACTGATAATAAAATTCCCCTCATGTATCTTTTTAATTTTTATTTTGAGAAGCAATGTTGGAATCTGTTCTAGTTCAATGAAATCAGCACAATTTCAGTGAGAGTGATTTGCAGGCTTGCTTTGCCCAGAAATATCAACATTAGCCTAATCCTATGTGTGAGATTTTTTGTCATAAATCAGTCAAATACCCAAGGCAGCTGCAGCAACATAAACACGAGTAAATGTTTAAAGCAGCATTCACTCCATGTATTACAGAGGACAGTCTGTCTGTGCTTCATCAAATCAAAGTTCACTGCTACTCCTACAGTATTTTTCAGTTGTCATTAAAATAACTGAATTGCATCTCAAAATACTTACAGGACAAAATTCTTTCAGTCAATCACCTGCTAGAAATTACCAACAGGAAGCTGAACATTGGGTGTAGCTTAAAATAACTTCTGCAAAGCCCTAACCCATAACTGGTTAGATCTTAAAGATAAATCACCCTCTATTATCTTGTAGTAGTACTAGACCCATTCACTGATAGCAAAGAATTGACCATCTATGCCAGCCTTTAATGTCTGTGATTCTGCCAGGGCCTGGAGGCAATTCTTTTTCCCTTACACAGAATTACATTGGGATTATTTTAGAATCAGCAGTACAAACATGGATGGCTACTACATTAATACAATCCAAGCTAAACTGTTTGGTAGAGTTGCTGATTGCATGTACAGGTATCACTTTGTGGTAGTGCCACCCGAGAAAACAAGATTCTATTGTGTTTCTACTCTGGAACAAAAGGAAAATGTGCTGGAAGGAAATTGATGAATAATTCAACTACACGAAAGATAAAAGAGCCTTTTATTTAAGAAGAAGAAAAACATTCATATCGATAGAGAACAGGTTTGAAGGAGTTTTTTTAAAGGTCAAGGTAATACTTTGTAATGCAAATTGTAAAAAATATAGAACATCTTGGGTTAGAATATGAAAGAAGAAAACAAAAAATAAGTATTCTCAAGATTACCTGAGAAGCAAGAGTAAAGTATGTGTAAATCGATCTGCCTGGTCATGGTACATGGGTATGAACTAGATTGGCATTGATGAATAGCCAGAAAACCCATCACTGTGTTTAGTTCAATATTCAATTGGAAGTCTAATTCATTATTTGAATTTTCTCCACTTGCAAGCTCAAGAATCTGTCTAGTTCACTGATTAGGGGACAAAATGGCCTCCACTTATTACTGCCTTCCTACTGTAAGCTTTTCCTTTTGATTTGTTTATCCCTTGGCTGCTGCATGGAGTTTAACTGAAGAAAGTACAGCTAGAGCTGGTTACGGATTCAAAACGGTGCATATGGATAAACATAATTTATACATGATTACGAGGTCACAAATGGTCACTGCAATGGTGGATAATTATTCAGACTTTTGGGACTTCAGTGTTGAATCTGAAAGACTGCTTTCTGTTCTGAATTCTGATTTGGTCTGACTCTCAGCTGAGTCACCTAATGTGGTTTCAAACTAATTTGAAAATTGGTAGCTTGCCAAGGTCAGTTTACAAGACAGGTGTCAGGTTCATTCCTAATACTTTTTTGCAAGTTAAATGATATATGGACATGCAATGTGACTTGTGTTCAGGGTTCAAACAGCAATCTATTGAACTGAGAAGTGACCGATGTATTACGGATGAGGGCATTTTTGTATAGTATAGGTTACTAGAGGCAAACAATATTTTATTCAATTATAAATTTTTGTTACAATTAGTGAAGATAGGAATATCAGGTTCTAAATTACTTTATAAAAGCAAAATAGAGTGGATGCTGGAAATCTGAGATGAAAAAAGAAAATGCTGGATTTAATAAGAAGGTCTGACAGCACCTGTGAAACGAGAAATAGAGATAATGCTTCAGGTTGATGACCTTTCATCAAGAAAAGCCATTGAACTGAACTGATCGGAATTTTACCAGCCCTTCAGCTACGGTCTGACATCTTCTCACCACCATGCCATTTTGTCAGCAGTTGGAAAGTTGGCACATTGGTTACCCGCCAGGAGTCCAAGCGGCGAGTTAAGGGCCACTTCCCACCTCTGCAGACATTTTGCCTATGTTGGGAGGGCCTGCCCGGCATGGGGAGACTGTCCAGTGAAACAAACTTGGCAGCCTTCCTGCAGGCCCTCCTTTTTGGACACCCAATGGCCCACGGAGGGCCACTCTGTGGCAATAGCTGTCCCCGCAGCAAGGGTGCTGCCTGCGCACTGAGACACCCTCCCCCCCACACTAATTACCAGGATCTGTCTACTTGGCCCTGGTGCTGTTCCAACCCGACTTACCTTCCTTTGGGGGTGTCCAGCCATTGAGGTTGCTCTTTCCTTGCAGCTGCAGCTTCAGTAATGAGATTGCTGAGCTGCTGGCCCTTTGATTGAGCTGGCAGGTCTTGGGGGCAGGCTGCCATCCTTAATTGGGATGTCAGCTCTAGCAGCAGCCACTTAATTGGCTGCTACTGGAAAGATGCCTCCCTGAATCCCAGCTCTGGGTCGCCTCCCGCTTTCGGTCTTGGAACTGGGACTTCAGCCATCCCTGTAAAATTCAGTCCAATGTTTCTTTCTCCACAGATGCTGCCAAACATAGTGTATCCAGCATCTTCTGTTTTTGATCTAAATTACTTTATATCTGTCTAGAATCTATCCAAAGACATATCCTCATTTTGTTGAATATGTTGACAAAGCCATTCATCCCTCTGCTGAAGGAACATCTTCCAACTTCCATGCCTAAGCATAAGACATTTACTTGTTGCCAGGGAGGTTAGCAACAGCTCCCAACTCTCGAGGCAATTCATATTATTGAATTTGCTATCCACTTGCAAGGAAATAAATGACAGGGCTTTTGTGAAAGGCTAGGGGACTAGGACTAATTGGAAAGTACATTCAACGAGGCCTCACAGGGACATGGTCTCCTTCTGTGCTGTGTGATGCTAAGATTTTATGTTGATTCCTTTCAAGCAGCCACTCAGGATACAGCTTGACACAAATGTGAAAGATTTTAGAAAGATGCTGAATTTCATAGCAGTAGCGTTGTGTAAAGCACTGAGTGAGACTAATACATGCGGAGCTGCAGACAGCCATTTTTGAACTACTTTATTTACCCCTCCCCAACATGAGGGTGGTGGAGAAGGCACTATAACAAAATGCTCCTTCTAAAATTTTTTTGATCTTGCAATATACTACGCCCCTTCCCACTTAAAAAAAAAACTTGTACATTAAAATATAAAATTATACATGTACAGAAATTCCCAAAATACAATGTAACTAAACCAACATCAAAAATATCTGAAATTTAACTGGGTGGGTTGCATATTTGCTGTTACTGTAATCACAACCAAAACATATACGACCAAAATTATCAGAATATTTAGATGTAAATAAAAAAAAAAAATTTTCTTAACACCAGTATGTGTTTATCATCACTTGACAAAAAATAATTAAAATAATAACTTTTTTCTTCTTCCTTCCTACATACCTTCAATTAACCCATCTGGCCTGGTTTCTTTCTGTTTCTGTCTGTCCTTTCATTACCATTAGCTTGACCCTGCTCCCACAACATCTTTAACCATGTCAAACCTAAACTTTGACTTTGACTACGACCTCCTCTCAATGGTTAGGACTGTAACATTGATTTTTTTTTGTCTTAATCAAAAATCTTTAACCAGTGGATTTGTGATGCCAGCAAACTTTCAGTTTCTTTGTGACTTTCATTTTCTTTTTGACTTTCACTTGGGACTGTAGGTGGAATTTGGACTCTAGGATGTTTCTCATGCTCTCTCTTTGTCAGAGTTCCTCTTTCAACCAAATGATCTACATGACACTGATGGCACCTCTCTCCAATTTTCACTACATATGTGAATGCACCTCGTCTCTTTGCAACAACTCCAATCATAAACTTCTCCTTATTACCTCAGTGGTTTCTCACCATGACCTTCTGACCAGCACTGAACACTCTTAAGTTTTATGGCTCATGTATCATGACTCATCCTCACTTTGTCTTGCTTTTCTCTTACTTTGCTATTGATGTCAGGCTTAAGCAAATTAAACATTGTCCTAGGAGCGTTTTTAAGCACTAAACATAAGGTGAGCAGCTGTGGGGTTATTCTGAAAGAGAACAGAAAATTGGTCTGTGTCAAAGACAAACATGAAAATTACAGCATAGCTTGCCACTTAACAAATACTTCTGTAAATACCTCTTCACAATTTGTACATTTCTTTCTGTAGCACCATTCGATGCTGGGTGATATGGTGGTATTAGAGTGTGTGTTGACTCCATTCTTATATTTCAAACTCTTCTGATGTAAACTGTGGCCCACTATCTGACACCAGCACTTCTGGCAACCCATAAATTGCAAACTAACTTCTCAAAATACTTAATAACTTTGGCACTTATGGTATTGGACATAGGCCAGAATTTTTAGCTCATCGGGTGGGCACGTGCCTGACCCGAGCTGACCGACGATGTGTGATGATGTCGGGCGAGAGTCCCAATGACATTGTGCACTCATGTGATATTTTGGTTGGAGGGCCTGCATCGTAGTCGGAAGCGCGCCCACCAACAATTAAAAGGACTTTGAAGGCCATTAAAAAGATAATTGATCGAAATTTTTCACTGCCCATCCAACCTTATGGTTGGTGGGCTGGCGGAAAGGCCAAGTGGCCTTTGCATTTTTAAGGAAGCCTCATCCATGGGCTGGATGAGGTTTCTAACAGCAAATAAGAATAAAATAAAAATTTTTAAATTTCATTTATAACATGCCCCTGCTCATGAGTCACATGAGGGGACTTGTTCTACAACATTTTTAAAATCTTTACTTTTTAAAAAATTCATTTGTGCCTCAGGGAGCTTTTCTAGCATGCACCTGTGTGCATGTGCAAAGTTTGTGCTCGCCCTCCTCCCCCCACCCCCACAGAGGCAGTGCTGAGCGCTGCTGCTTAATTGGCCGGCCAGCGTGAAATGCTTCTCAACCGCCCCCGCCGGGCCCACCTGACGAGGAAAAAAATCCTCCTCATAGACTCAACACTGGCTATAGCTACTGGCCAAAACAAGGTACTCTTTCCCTTCCATTTCAAAGAGATCAACATATACTCTCAAAGCTCTTTTGTATTTGACTATGGAAAGAAAAGAACTTTGCTTGGGTCATTTCCCATTCTGAGACAGACCTCACAAGTTTTCACCAACTCTTCAAAATTTCCATCTACCTTTGGTTACCAAAAATAGCTACTTGCTACTGCTTTCAGACAGACTATCCCTATGTGCTCTTAATGGAGTTTCTCTAACAATCTCTCTCTAAACCTTGGTGGAATGATAACTCTTCAACTGCATAGGAGACAGCTTTGATCTACACGCGTTCATTTCTTTGTGAGAAATACTCCTGCAATTTCTCATCTTCACACTCTTTATGTCAGCCATTCATGACATAATTGAACACTTTACTGAGCACCACATCCCTATTAGTTTCTTCACTAATTTCTATGGCAGGCACTGGCCTGTCATCTGTGTACTTAAAATGATTCATAGGTAATGCGGCAGCTAAAAATGAATCAGTATTCATGGGCAATCTCGAAAGAACATCTGCATTTGCATGATCATTTATCATATTTAATGTCATATCAATGGCTAATTTTATCACTTGCTCCTTCTTGCTTAAAGACCACTTTGTGCTATCTTAGCACTTACTCAGTGATAGGCATACTCTTACAGATTAGCATGGTAAATAACTTGCCCCCAGTTTAATCATATTTTCTTAAGCTAATTCCTTCACATCAGAGAGACTTTGTTTCTTCCTACTGCTATCAAAGGTAAGAAATAGGATATGACTTCATATTTTACTCAAACACTAACTTCATCTAATATTGGAATACTGTTGTTGGAATAACTAATCAGATTCACGCTAGTTTTATGTAAAGGAATGTGATTTACGGACTTCTTGTATTCTCTTTCTGAGATAACGGACACTGCTACAGCTGTTATCAATGATGAAAGTAAGTTGCGAATCTCTAACTTTCATTTCTACTGTGGATACTGGAATTTTATTTTCAGCCCCATTACTCTCATCTTCCATGTGCTGATTTTCTTGCTCTCTGATCTAGATCTTCCTGCACGATAACATTAACTTCTGTTTTAACATCTAACATATGCGCGTTTGAGGATTTCCAGATTCGTGAACTAGCTTTAGATCTACCACAACCTCCACCTGACGCATGGCTGCGATGTGGACCGCGACCTGGAGCATTACTGTTTCCTGTACTCCTGCATGTCGTCTGGATATGACCAACTTTCCTACAGGTATAGCGCTTTGACTGGAAATGGGGGCATTCAAATTGTTGGTTGCTAACATGGCAACAGTAGCATTTAAATTTCTGACTCTGAGCCTGTGAATTATGCTGCTGTGGCATGGGTTCACCTGAAATCCGATGTACCTCTCCTGCCAGCTCAGGAAAAAATTTATTTACAATTTGCAACTATCTCTTTCCACCATTTCCATCTTCCATGATCATGCAGGAGCCTTTACTCAAAAGCTTGGCCTGGATTTTACTGTTCTTTAGGCTCCTTGCGAAAGTGTCGCTAATGTTGATTTATTAGTTTGTGTCATACCCACGGTGACAAGACATAGCTCTCAGTGCAATTTCATTCTTAGCCGTGCTATAATATGAGTCCAGAATCTCATGAATTTAGAATGGTCTATAGTACTGGGGCCTCGTGCGCAACATTGGTTCTACACCACCTCAAAAGCACCTGGCCCCATCATGGTAGGGGTAGGGCTGCCCTGCTATCCCATCCAACCATAATGATGGCCAATTAAGTAGGTTAAAGTGCTTATAAAGAGCTCATTAAGGGATCTTGTCATTTTCACAGGGGCATAGGGGTTGCATGCACTTTCTGGGGCAGGCCAGCTGAATAGAGGTGGGTGCACACTGGAGAACCAGCCATGGCACCCAATAAATTAACCAGGCCCCCTAAAAAGCTGAATGGTGCAGAGGCAAACTCAGCCATTTGGAAATAGGTACCATCCATGCACCGCAGGCAGTTGGGAAAGTGGTCTGTATTGGGATTCGTCATCCTCTTGGCATTGTGGGGCATAAGGGCAGGGAGCAAGGCCGCAAGCTAGGGCAATGGATGAGGAGAGGCACCTGAGCACAAGGAAAACTGCAGCTGCCAATGGGGGCGCGACGCTCAGATTAAGCCAGTGGCGATGAGGAGCAACACCTCCAGGGCAGCAAGGGCACAGAGGCCATACCCTCAACATAGGATATACTAGTGAAGAAGGAACCGGCTGGAGAATACAGAGAACTAGTGTCGCAGGAAACTATGGCTCTCCAGGCAAATGGTCACAGCGATATGATTGCGTTGCTGAAGTCCTTACACCTCACATCATTACTCGCCATGCTTTGCCAGTAGCCATCAAAACCACTGTGACCTTGAACTTCTTTACTTTGGGCTCCTTCCAAAGTTCAGCTGTGCACATTAGTGGCATCCCACAAGCAGCTGCATACCACTGCATCTCACAGGTCACTGATGCCATCTTTGCCAGAGTTGGACAGTACATTTATTTAACAAAAGACATGGCCTCGGAGGAACAAAGGGCACCATTGATTGCACTCATGTGGCCATCAAGGCAACCAGTTACTGCCCAGTGAGATTCATCAACAGGAAGGGCTTCTACTCCCTCAACGTTCAGCTGGTTTGCAAACAAAACAAAAGCTTCCTCCATTTGTGCACTCATTTTCCTGAGGTTGCTGCAGTTCTTCACTCCACCTCCCAAATTCCACGGATGGATTCTAGAGACAAGAGAAATCCCTTGAAGAGATGACTACTCAGCCCTCTATAAAGCCCCAGACAGAGACGATGCAACCTAAAGCTAGGACCGCCATTGAGCAGGCCATTGGGCTTCTGAAGATGCAATTTCAGTGCCTTGACCAGCTAGGTGGCACCTCCAATTCACACCTGCAGTGTCTCGTTCATTGGGGTGGGTCTCCTGCACTCTCCATAATGTGGCCCACACTCCAGAGAGGTGTGGACCTCAAGGGCAGTGAGACCCTGAAGGGTCATATTTATTGGAGAAAGAGGTGGAGCAGGATGTGGAAGAGGAGGAGGAGGAAGAGGAGGTGGAGGGGGTGGATGCTAAACACCGAAGTGTGCCGGCTACACAGCAAGGTGTCCAGGCCTGGCATGGAACTTGAGGGTTTCACCAGGGTGGCATGAATGTCAGGGATCCACTGATTCAGGAACATTTCAACTGAGTCCCTCTGACCCAAGAGGAATGGCATAATCTGGAACCCATTCTGAGCTGTCTGAACTAACACTTGCATTGAGAACGCGGCTTGGTACATGTAAACTCTTACAGCCAAGGATGGATGTACATCTGCCTAGAGGTTTTGCCGTCACCATTGAGGAACCCTTTGTTATGGACAGGAGAGGGTCAGTTCAAACAGCACTGATATTTCCTCTTACTATCTGTCCGTAAGCAGAAGGTGTTTTGAAGTGTTTTGTTTTAGAATAAGCGTTTTTGTGTGATCTGATTTCTATTCATTGCCCCACAGTAAACTCGAGTTAGGATTAACTCAGAAGGTTAGTTTATTACACGCACTCAAAAAACCAAGAAAGGGGTGTCTGCAACCTCTAGCTCCACATTCATACAGTAAAAGGAAGGATAGAGAAAAAGAGATTATATAGTACAAGGACCACAGAGAAAATGAATTATTGGTTCATGTGAGCTCCAGAGTCCAGAATCAAAGTCCAATGAGGAATTCTTTCACAGAGGTCAGTTGGCTGAAGACTGGTGAGGTAAGATTCACCTTTCTGGTGGTGTTGATGTCACAAGATGAAGTAGGCACACAGAGATTGAGTCAGTTCTGTAGACGATAGCACATAGTCTCCCCAGCAGAGTCAGGTTAGATGGGGGCCAGTTGTCCAACCTGGCCAGAGCTTGCTTCTGTGTGGCTTGCCAGTTGGATGTTAAACAGCAGACTGGGTTATGTAGCTCAGAGAGTAACATTACCCTGCTCTACAAGCCAGAACCATAGGTCATGTGACCTTACTTCTCCACAATGACCTTAGCAAAGGATGCTTATCCAGTGTCTGGAAATTGGCTTTGTGTCCTGGACTGATAAAGTCTCAGTCATAATTTGTGTTGAAAAGGGATAGTCACGAGTTGAGGGTCTGGCGTTTGGGAAGTCATTACCTCTGTAGACTCACCGACTCTGCTAACAAGCTTGGATTATCAAATGCAAATGGCCTTCATGTAGCTCCCTTTGAAGTTGGTCTGTGCAGTTCCAGGTGGTCTGTTAGAAGCTCCTCAGACATAACGAGGTATGACATAAGAGATAGCAATAAGGATAAAGCTTTTTAAAACAAATATACAATGTTGGGTTCTGTTCCATAACACCTTTATCTCCTTCATGATTTCATACCTCATTTCTTGTCTGTCCATTAATAAAAGGAGTCTCATATGTCTGGTTCTAGGTATCACTCTTTACATGATGTTCATTAAAGAAAACAGTGCACAGTAACAGGGAGAAAACACCTCAGCAGCCCACTGTGTGTTCCATGTGACATGGTAGCCTTATATGCTCTGCTTCCCATGTGGTGTTGGAGGAGGTAGAGACAGCCAGCTCACATGTCTTGGCTTGTGGGGGAACATTAGAGGCTTCTGCACCAGAATCATTGCAGGGGCAGCCTCCATCACTGGGCTCTGCTGCATTGCTGCTTCCTCTGTCAGAGAGGCCAAGGAAGCCAATGATGATGATAGTGCCCTATAAGGTCCAGCACCCCAATCCTCAACAGTAATATCCTCAGCCCTAATTGGCTGGACAAGAACAGCAAATGGGGTGCAAATAGCATCCCGTCCAAATATCTCTGTGCCATCAGCACCGCTGAGCAGTCAATGCATCCTGTGAACATCTGTAGGAATTCCATGAGGTTAGCCATTCCCTCAATGGAGGACCTCATGTGCTCAAAGCCCTGAGCCATGGAGGTGCACATAAGTTGGTTAGACTTTTCCGTTCTCAGCCCATGACCCCATAGTGCCTCAGAGAATGCCAACATGTGGGAGCACATCTGTTGCTGTTGGCCTAGGTCGAGTCTCCTTTCCAAAGACTCCTGAGAACCTGCATCTGTGCCTAACTCGGAAAGGCTATGTCTGTTCTCCATCCTCCAAAGGGAAATGCCCACAGCTAGTTTCTCTTGCAGGTAAAAAGGGAATGTGATAAGGTACTGCAGGCTGTATAAAGGCATAAGAACTAGGAGCAGGAGTAGACCATATGGCCCACCGAGCCCGCTCTGCCATTCAGAACAGTTATGGCTGATCAAAACAAAAACAGAATTACCTGGAAAAACCCAGCAAGTCTGGCAGCATTGGTGGAGAAGAAATCAGTCAACGTTTCGAGCCTCCATGGCCCTTCAGCAGAACTGCAGCATAGTTTCAACAAGGGAGAAATATAAATTGGTTTAAGGTGGGTGGGGGGCGGGGGGAAGAGACACATTGAGGGTGTGGTGTGAGCAGATAATCAAAAGATGTCAGAGACAAAAGGGTCAAAGAGGTGTTGAAGGTGATGGTCTTTGTCTGAGAAAAGTGCTAATTAAGAATGGAATACAGGATATTCAAAGTACAGCTCTAGTGGGGGTGGGGTGGAAAGACTAAAGGTTTTAGTTTTAGATTTAAAAATAATGGAAATAGGTGGGGAAAGAAGAATCTATATAAATTATTGAAAAAAAGGCGTGTGGGGGGGGGAAAAGAAACGGGGTGGGGATGGGGGGAGGGGGAGTTTAAGATCTAAAGTTGTTGAATTCAATATTCAGCCCAGAGGGCTGTAAAGTGCCTAGTCGGAAGATGAGGTGCTGTTCCTCCAGTTTGCGTTGGGCTTCACTGGAACAATGCAGCAAGCCAAGGACAGACATGTTGGCAAGAGAACAGGGTGGAGTGTTAAAATGGCAAGCGACAGGGAGGTTTGGGTCTTTCTTGCGGACAGACCGCAGGTGTTCCGCAAAACGGTCACCCAGTTTGCGTTTGGTCTCTCCAAAGTAGAGGAGACCGCATTGGGAGCAACGAATGCAGTAGACTAAGTTAGGGGAAATGCAAGTGAAATGCTGCTTCACTTGAAAGGAGTGTTTGGGCCCTTGGACGGTGAGGAGAGAGGAAGTGAAGGGGCAGGTGTTGCATCTTCTGCGTGGGCATGGGGAGGTGCCATAGGTGGGGGTTGAGGAGTAGGGGGTGATGGAGGAGTGGACCAGGGTGTCCCGGAGGGAACGATCCCTACGGAATGCCGTCAAGGGGGGTGAAGGGAAGATGTGTTTGGTGGTGGCATCATGCTGGAGTTGGCGGAAATGGCGGAGGATGATCCTTTGAATGCGGAGGCTGGTGGGGTGATAAGTGAGGACAAGGGGGACCCTATCATGTTTCTGGGAAGGAGGAGAAGGCGTGAGGGAGGATGCGCGGGATATGGGCCGGACACGGTTGAGGGCCCTGTCAACGACCGTGGATGGAAAACCTCGGTTAAGGAAGAAGGAGGACATGTCAGAGGAGCTGTTTTTGAAGGTAGCGTCATCAGAACAGATGCGACGGAGGCGAAGGAACTGAGAGAATGGGATGGAGTCTTTACAGGAAGCGGGGTGTGAGGAGCTGTAGTCGAGGTAGCTGTGGGAGTTGGTAGGCTTGTAATGGATATTGGTGGACAGTCTATCATCAGAAATTGAGACAGAGAGGTCAAGGAAGGGAAGAGAAGTGTCAGAGATGGACCATGTGAAGATGATGGAGGGGTGGAGATTGGAAGCAAAATTAATAAATTTTTCCAGGTCCCGACGAGAGCATGAAGCAGCACCGAAGTAATCATCGATGTACCCCAGAAAGAGTTGTGGGAGGGGGCCGGAGTAGGACTGGAACAAGGAATGTTCCACATACCCCATAAAGAGACAGGCATAGCTGGGGCCCATGCGGGTACCCATAGCCACACCTTTTATTTGGAGGAAGTGAGAGGAGTTAAAGGAGAAATTGTTCAGTGTGAGAACAAGTTCAGCCAGACGGAGGAGAGTAGTGGTGGATGGGGATTGTTGGGGCCTCTGTTCAAGGAAGAAGCTAAGGGCCCTCAGACCATCCTGGTGGGGGATGGAGGTGTAGAGGGATTGGACATCCATGGTGAAGAGGAAGCGGTTGGGGCCAGGGAACTGGAAATTGTTGATGTGACGTAAGGTGTCAGAGGAATCACGGATGTAGGTGGGAAGGGACTGGACAAGGGGAGAGAGAAGGGAGTCAAGATAACGAGAAATGAGTTCCGAGGGGCAGGAACAGGCTGACACGATCGGTCTGCCAGGACAGTTCTGTTTGTGGATTTTGGGTAGGAGGTAGAAGCGGGCCGTCCGAGGTTGGGCGACTATCAAGTTGGAAGCTGTGGGAGGAAGATCTCCAGAGGAGATGAGGTCAGTGACAGTCCTGGAAACAATGGCTTGATGTTCTGTGGTGAGGTCATGGTCCAGGGAGAGGTAGGAGGAAACGTCTGCGAGTTGACGCTCAGCCTCCGCGAGGTAGAGGTCAATGCGCCAGACAACAACAGTACCACCCTTGTCAGCGGGTTTGATGACAATGTTGGGGTTGGACCTGAGAGAACGGAGTGCAGTGAGTTCAGAGAGAGACAGATTAGAATGGGTGAGAGGAGCAGAGAAATTGAGACGGCTAATGTCACGCCGACAGTTCTCAATGAAAAGATCGAGAGAAGGTAAGAATCCAGAGGGAGGGGTCCAAGTGGAGGGAGAATATTGGAGGTGGGTAAAAGGATCCGTTGAACGGGGAGAGGACTCCTGCCCAAAGAAGTGAGCACGGAGACGAAGACGGCGGAAGAAGAGTTCAGCATCATGCCGAGCCCGAAATTCATTGAGATGAGGGCGTAAGGGTATGAAACTAAGTCCTTTGCTGAGCACTGAACGTTCAGCATCGGAGAGGGGAAGGTCAGGGGGTATAGTGAATACGCGGCTGGGGCTGGGATTGGAAGATGGGGTGAGGACAGAGGGACAAGCAGGGGTGGAGGGTCCCAGATGGGTGTTGGAGTCGATGAGTTGTTGGAGCTTGCGTTCCTTAGCACTTGAGAGAAAGAGAAAAAGTTTCTTGTTGAGGCGACGGATGAGGCGAAGAATAAAATGAAACTGGGGGCACGCGCAGCTTTGAAAAAGGGTGTGGCGGTGCTGCTGGAGGGAGAGGTCGAGTGTGTTCATATGGCGGCGCATGGCACTGAGTGTGGATCTCAGAATGCGACGGGAACAGCAGTCCGAGAAACGTTTTATGTCCCGGAGATACCTGTAATCCTGGGTGGGTTCGAAACAAGAGGATGGAATTTCAGTTGAAATCCACGTGGGGTGAGTCGGAGACGGAGACAGTCACTGAGAAAGGAGATATGGCTGTGAAAGCGGGTTTTAGTAAACACCTTGTCAAACACCAGGAGAGAAATGGAAAGCAATGAAGGTGAGCAGGGCAGAAGAGACAGTCGGAAATCCTGTCGGAGGACAGAACCGTACTTCTTCCAAGAGGGCATTTTTTTGAAGAGAGGTGGCAGTCAATCAAACACAGAGATAAAAACAAAAAGCTAAAAGCTACTGCGGATGCTGGAAATCCAAAACAAAACAAAAACAGAATTACCTGGAAAAACCCAGCAAGTCTGGCAGCATCGGCGGAGAAGAAATCAGTCAACGTTTCGAGCCTCCATGGCCCTTCGGCAGAACTGCAGCCTGAAACTGTGCCCCCGAATTCTAGGTTCCCCAACCAAGGGAAACAACCACTTAGTGTCTACCCCATGAAGTCCCTTTGGAATCTTGTGTGTTTCAATGAGTTCACATCTCACTTTTCTAAACCCCAGAGAATATAAACCCAAATTACTCAGTCTCTCATCAAAGGACAACCCCCTCATCCCAGAGACCAATTTAGTGAACTTTCATTGTACTGCCTCAATCAGGTATATCCTTACTTAAATATGGAGACCAAAACTGTACACAGTATCCCAGGTGTGATCTTACCAAAACCCTGTATAATTGTAGTAAAACCGATATATTCTTCTACTTCAATCCCCTTGCAATACAGGCCAATATGCCATTTGCCTTCCTATTGTTTGCTATATCTGCATGCTAACTTTCTGTATTCTGTATTCCTTATGCAAGCACACACAAGTCTTTTCATCTCTTTTAAAAAATGTTACAGCCAAAGCCAGCTGTGTCATTTCATGAGAAATTGCATGTTTCAGTGTTGGTGGTCCTCAGGAGCACTAAGGCTCTGAGCCATTCTGAGGGGTCAGTTAATACCCTGGGCACACACTCCTCCCATGTTCAAGAGCCCCGAGGCACCTCAGCTGGTGTGTCTACTGGAGGGTGAATACCCAGAGACCTGTCCTGTGGATTGGGAGTAGCACTCGCTTTATCAGGTATCATGGTATCAGATCATTGAATCTCATCCAACGCTTGATCCAATATCTTCAGGCTACACTTCTTCCATCCATGCCTGCTTTGTCTGGGTGGGTGGTCTCCTCCTGCCACCCTCTGGGAAATGGGCCTCTCTCCTCTCCCTCATGACCTCCAACATGATCTCCAGGGCTGTATCTGAATGTGGAGGGGATGCCCCAGGTTCCAATCTTGTGGGTCTGCTGAGGCACTGTGGAATTCAAGACTTCAGCTTTCTTCCAGTCATCAGTAGCAGCTCTCAAACTGGTCCAATTAAATTGGGCTCACCCTTGAGTAGTCCCACCTCTGTTCCTGCCCCTGCAGCTGCTAATTGGCTGCCAAATCTGTCTTCCTGGCAATTACTATTGATTATTGCTTCTCCCCGAGGACGGCTTCAGAACCTGGAAACAGTCCCGGACTTCCATTTTCTGGTCTCGCAGCAAAAATCCAACTCTTCGAGTCAGTTTCCTGTCAGCTCCAATACTCCAATTGATAACACACCAGTATTTCATGTTTTGTTGCGATGTGCTTATTTGCAAAGTTAACATTTTCTCAGGTCCTCAAGCATTGGACTGAGAAGAAGGAAGGATCAGGAGTTAAGCTGAATTAATGTATTGATTAGTTGGAGATAATTAAATTATTTAAACTTGTATATGCCAAGCCAACACAGGCATTGATTTATGTCCCATGTGAGCCCTGCAAATAAATCCGTTAGGAAGAATGAAAAATATGACAGCCATTTTAGGCAGCCACTTAAAATTACCTTTAAAAAAATGAATTATTCTATTCGAGTGGCAAAGGGGAATGAAACAAATGACTGAGAATTTTGCAGACAATAACTAGGGACCAGTAGTTACATTTGCATTAATTTATTTGGATCTAGTTTATCAGTTAAAAATTAAAGCTGTAATGTACTTGTTGATAATCTTGGTGGGGTGTTTAATTCAAAAAAACTTCCTACCTTTGCCACAGCACCAAAACAGTTCTTACCTAAGTCACAAATGACATCCTATGTGAATGTGATAAAGTAAACATTCCTCCTCATCCATCTTGATCAATCTGTAGCCTTTGGCTTGACTGACCACACCATCCTCCTCCAATAGGAATATTGAAGACGTTAGGAGGAATTTTCCCTGAATTGCACTGGCGGGCATGAAAGACGGCACTTTTCCCGTCAGCCGCAAGGGCAGGTTTTAGCGCCATATCATCCAATTCTCGGCGCGTGCCATCTTAGTAATAATGTACGCATGGGAAACATGCCAGGTCGCTGGTGGGCAGCCTCAGATTTGCCAGCCATGCCATCACCTCAGCACTTCCGCACTCTGGACGTCATATTTAAAGCTCACCAGAGCACAGCCTACTTCATGTCTACAGACCAGCACTGCTCCAGGTGACAGATGGCACTGAAAGCCAGGAAGCTGATAGCCCCCAAATGTAATGACGCCTCACTGAAGCACCTTTTGGATGCCGTTGGGGTCCGCCGCAGTGTCCTCTATCCCTGCTGTGTCTGCAGGAGGTCCACCAGGGTCACCAATCCAGCCTGGGAGGCAGTGGCAGCTGTGGTCAGTGACAATGGAGCACAGAAGAGGTCATCAATCCAGTGCGGGAAGAGGATGAATGATCTCATCTGTTCCACCAGGGTAAGTCATCCACCTCATCACTCTCAACTCACACTCACAAACCCATCACTCATCCACAGGGATCTCACACCTCAAGGGATGACACCACTAACTCTCACTCATACCCTCACATTTCCATCAGGCTCATATCGTCTGGAGCTCATGTCCTCATCCTGTCCATGGCTCACCTCACAACACAAACATTCTTCGCATCCTTATCATCTGCCATGGCAGCGTCCTGCTCACACTCTCTCCATCTGTTTTCATGCAGGAGAAGCTGGCTCACAACAGGAGGGAGAGGTCCCAGACCAGGGTGGAGTGGGTGATATTAGGCCCCGCACTCACTTTGAGGAGTGTGTCATCATGTTGGCTAGTGAGGACGTGGATCCTGCCTGCAGCGACGGTGAGGTTGGCGGTGAACACCCATGGGCGGATCCTGCACCACATCATCCCTGTGTGCTCTCTCCTGTTTTTTACTCTGCTGCCATGCACTAACTATCACCGCTTTGGTTCACAGGAGTCTCAGCCAAGTAACCGATGCCCTCAGCCAGCCAATCCCTCAGCTCCATCCCTCAGGTCCTCACCTCCAGCCAAGTGGACATCACCTACATTGAAGAGCTGGAAATAAGCTGCCTGGAAGACCCGTCACAGCGCTTCCCCACACCCTCCACCAGTACAGGGACACACACCTCGGTGGGACCTACATCGGTGGGAGGAGGAGCAGCAGCTGGACACACCTGGGTCATCCACTCAAGAACTCAGAGGCTGTCTACTCCCTCCATTTCCCCTTTGCCTATAACCCCCTCAGCCTTGTCCTCTGTCACTGCAGAGGGAGCAGCTGGCCCACAGGAGGACAGCCAAAGCAAGCCTCAAAGCCTCGGCCCTCCAGAGGATGCATGCAGAAGTTATCAGAGGCAACAGTACCAACCATTGCACAGGCTGTCTCCTGTCCTTCTCCGGATGTCAGGGCAACACCTAGAAGGAGTGATAGGCCTAGAAAAGTTAAGAAATTCTGATCACAAGTGGTTGCGAAGGTGAACAGATTTTGTCACTTTGTAATCTGAAAATATATTCACTTTCACTGAATAATGTGGAATGTTGTCTTTCAGCTTCATTGACAGGCTTCATGAGAGCTCGCCCTGCATCCCCTCCTCCACCCCCCAACCCCCTCTCTATCAGTTCAGCTGCATGCAGCTGGACCATGAATGATTCTGGAGGGAGAGGCGTGTGTGTGGTAGGCACTTTCCAAGCCTCATGCAAACATTCTCCCACGCACGCGGATCCTTCATCCATCACACTCATCTCACTGTCCCGAGCATTTTCAATGCTGTCTGCTGGGGTTCCCTTTCAGCTGTCCATCTGAGCTGTCCTGCATCTCCGCCTACCCACTGACTGCCCCCCCATCCAGCACCTGTACCCGTCCAACATGAGGCTCTGCTCACTTTCGATTTTGAGAAGATGGTATTGGTCAAATTCGTCATGAGCTCCCCCACCATTTCCCCTCCCCCAGTCGCCCATGTCCTTTCCTCTATAACCATAGACCACCTTTGAACTCCCTACCATATGCTTCAAGCCTGAACCCTTGTCATTCCAGGATGTCCAGGTGAACGTCCCGGAAATCCCACCCATACCCACACCAACCTCCCTAAATTCCTCCTTCCCATCCCCTATGTCCATGTTTACCTCCGTGTCTCCACCTACCACCCTCCCTGCCCCTTTTACCGATACTTTTGCACCCTCACCCTCCAACCGTCTGCCCCATTTTACTCCAACCGTTTCCTCCTACCACGCCCACCCTGAGTTCGCTCTCCAGGAGGCAGTCATTGACTCCACAGACCCCATCCTTGCACGTTAACCTGGACATTCCACACCCAAAATACTTTCCTCCCCCCTTATTCCTTCCTCCACCCTTACTTCCTCCTCCCTGCCGGACACCTTCCCCTCTCCTGACTTCCTCATCTCCCCAGACAATTTCCCCTCTCCGGACTCCTTCGTCACCCCAGACAATTTCCCCCTCAGGCTCCTTCCTCCCCCCAGACACCTTCCCCACTCTGGACTCCCCCCCCCCACCCCCCCCAACCCCTGCCAGAGACCTTTCTCCCCTTCTTGCCATGATGCCCACTTCAAACAGGAGCGGATGGTTCTGCCTGCAGAGCTAAAATTAGGCCCATATTTTCTACCTTCCTATTGAATTCTTTTAGTAATTACCTTAAATTTTGTGTCCTTCATCCTCACTACCTACTACCTTGATACTGTTCTTCCTCAGTCACATCATTATTTTATTATCTGCCCTGATATTGCATCCATGATAATGGTGATGTGATTTTCTTCCTGCTTGCAGATTAATAGATTTCTCTTATAGAAAAAAATGTGTGCCTATTGTAGTTACCCATTAATATGTACTTGTGCGAAATCAGTTGGAATGGGCACTGATTGTGGACAACCATATAATAATACTGGAAGACATGATTAATATAGTACATGTTATAAGTTCCCTTGGCCCTCCAATATCCACAATCAGAAGGTCTCTCAGGACTCTGTGTTAATTAAATCTACAATTCTGTC
The DNA here is from genome assembly GCF_964194155.1 of Cetorhinus maximus. Lineage (NCBI taxonomy): Eukaryota > Metazoa > Chordata > Chondrichthyes > Lamniformes > Cetorhinidae > Cetorhinus > Cetorhinus maximus. Next base: position 112,056,907 of record NC_135882.1, on the reverse strand, counting down.
TTTATATACAGTGAGAGGTTTTATCTGCAATGATTCTAAATACTCACTTGCTTCAGTTGGTAGCACAACCCCTCTGAACCTGTAGATTGTGAGCTCACCTCTCACTCCAGGATTTGAACCAAGAATCTAGGCTGACATTCTTATCTAGCAGCGTAGATGTGCTGTCTTTCAAGTAAGGTCCCTGGCTCCTGCTATATGCCATCAAAGATCCCATAATACTATTCAAAGAAGAGCAGAGTGTTCATCCAGTGCCCTGGCCAACATGTGTCCTTCAACTGATACCACCAAAAACTAATCATTCAGCTAATGTGCTGTTTGCGGCAATTTGGTATGCACAAAATGGTTGGCACAGTTGTCGACATAATAACAAACTTTATGATCCATTTCAAGTGAAGCTCATTAAAATATGACTGATAGATGTGAGAAGAAGGTATATAGAAGAAAGCCTTTCCTTTCATCAGGTGCTTACATGAACGTTGTGCCTTTGAAAACAGAGTTGTTTAGGTTGAGATAGAGCACTTTGGTCTTTGGAAATTTCTTTCTCTAATACATCATGAAATGTATAATATAATTTCCCTGCTATAATACAACCCTTCTATTTTTACTTCAAGTTTCTAACTTGTTACAACTGATTTTCTTTCATCTCTACACAAATGCTATGCAGCTCCTTTACATGCTTATCTCATTGTTCTTTATAAGATTTACAATGAGTTTTACCTCTTCTGTTCAAGCAAATATGAAGTTTGCATTATTGCAACACAACTACAGCTGACTTTACCTCCAGACATACTAGAAAGAGGTCTTTCTGCAGGTCACCTCTTTATAATGAGGTCAACAAAAAGATTCAGGGAGTCTTGGAAATAAAAGGGCTTTTGAACTCAATGATCAGCCATTTAGCAAAGGTATAATATATTTCATTGTGGAATATTGAATTTTTTGCAATTTAGACTGGTTAAGTAGCTTGTTGTCTTCATTTATTCATGGGATGTGGGCGAGGCCAGCACTTGTTGTCAATCCTTAATTGTCTTCGAGAAGGTGGTGCTAAACAGCTTTCTTAAACCTCTGCAGTCCGTGTAGTGTAGGTACTCCCATGAGGACAGCAGGAACACCTTAGGGATGTCCTCAAAGCATCCCTGAAGTGGTCAAACATACTCGCTGACTCATGGAAGAAGGCTAATTCAGGTAGGCATTGAACACATCGAAAGACCTCATCGGGGAATGTGCAGAGGAGAAGGTGAGGTGTTGGAGGGAGCTCACAAATCTCTAAACAGCCCATCCATGCAACACTTCAACTTTCAACCCTTCAACCCAACCTGCACCACATGTGGCAAAGTCAGCAGCTCACTCATTGGGCTTATCAACCATCTCAAAACCCACTGAATCAGAGTGGAAACAAGTCATCTTCAATCCTAAGGGACTGTTTAAGAAGAAGAAGTAATGTTAGGAGAGGGCTCCAGGATTTTGATCCAGCAATGATGAAGGAAGGGAAAGTCAGGCTGGTGTGTGACTTGGAGGGGAGTTTGAAAGTGGTAGTGTTTCCATGCACCTTCCTAACCTTGTCCTTCTAGTTGGTAGAGGCTGCGGGTTTGGAAAGTGTTGTCGAAGAAGCCTTGGCAAGGTGCTGACATTCATCTTGTATATAGTACACTCTGCTGCCACTGTGTGCCAGTGGTAAGGGAGTGAATGGTTAAGATGGTGGATTGGATGCCAGTCAAGCTGGCAGTTTTATCCTAGATGGCATAGTCTCTCTTGAATAGTGTTGGAGCTGCGCTCATTCAGGCAAGTGGAGAGTATTCCATCACACTCCTGACTTTTGCCTTGTAGGTAGTGGATAAGTTTTGGGGTGTCAGGAGATTAATTAATTGTCATATAATACCCACCATCTGACATGCTTTTATAGCAACTGAATTTATGTGGCTGATCCAGCTAAGGTTCTGGTCAACAGTGACCAGATGTTGATGATATTCAGTGATGGTAATGCCAATGCGTGTCAAGGGGAGGCAGTTAGACTGTCTCAGTTTGGAGCTGGACATTGCCTGGGATTTGTGTGGCACAAATGTTACTTTGATAAATGTTAAAGAAATGTTACTACAGGTGCTTAATGATTGGCTATTCCTTTTCTATTTCCACAATCAAAAATACATCCACAAAAACAAATTTAAAATTACCATTTTTATTTAGTTAGCAGTTTTACATAGACCAGAAATTTCCCCCCCTCAGGGAAGTTGTGCGGGGGTGGGTGGGAGCGGGCGTGCCGCCATTTTACGTGGGCGGGCCAATTAGGGCCCGCCCATTGTGATGTGTGCCCGGAAGCGCTGTGCACTCCCTGTGCGGGCGGGGGAGGGGGGATTCTCTGAGTGGTTCCCTGCGCTCTTTCACACGGAGGTGCCTCAGGGAGATTTGTTTCAGTCTTAAACTTTAAAATAAAGGATATTTAAACTTTTAAAACATGTTCCCACCAAACTGAAAATCTAAATGATGCATGGTGACGTCGAGACGCATGCCAAACGTCACTGTGCGCCATTTTACGCGTCGGCGAGCGGGCCCCACCCCCCCCCACTTGCCGATGGAAAAATGCTGCCCATAATAATGAAAAATGAGCATGTAAATCATTTTTAGGAAATAGCACCTAATTATCTCAAGTTCGCTAGCGGCAATAATCCAATTCAAGGTTAATTAGGTATTTGAGAACGTAATGATTATTTTAGCAATATTTGAATAAGAATATCAAAATATATTTTTAGTATAGTGCAACAACCCCATCTTCCTGGAAATTGTTATTGAAGCTATCTCCAGTGATTTTTTTTCTTGGTTATATTTTATAATAATTAATTTTGGTGGTGCCAGCACTGTTACAATTCTACCAACAAAATATAAAAAAAAAGAAAATCTTTTAGAGGAAAAGACTTGTTTCTAGATCAGTAATTGCTTAGGATTTATGTGTAGTGTTGAATTGTGATGACTGATATCAGAGTTGTCAACTTGAAAACCATCTTAAGATTTAGGACATTGTATAATCAGGAAGCTGGACCGAGTTTGGAAACCCAGTTAAAAATATGGAGCTCTGTTTATTTTTAAGATTGACGTGAGTTAGAAAAGGTCATATTTTAAAATGAGTGATTGTCACTCCTAGTGAATGTCAGTTGTCAGGTCTGCTAAAATTAAACTGAGAGCTGCCCAATATAAAAATGACGTGATTAAGGGGTACAATCAGCCAACAAACAGTATGAGTAATTGCAGCACTGTAAGAATTATGAGGCTGGATTTTGTTCTCAGTGGTGAAGGAATGGTGTCAGTTGATCATTACACTTACACTTGCCCACAGACTCTCTATGGAATTTTGCACTGGAACTTGCTTTCATTCGAAAACCATTGTAGTGCAGTACCCTGTTCGAACAGGGCAAACAACTGTGTATCTCCTTAGCCAATCAGCTTGAAGCATTGTTACTGAGTAGTGTAGAGTCTGAAAAAGAAAAAGGTTTAGTATCTCTAACAATGAATAAAATCTGAAGGAATGATACTTTACACTTTTAAAAGTGAATTTTCAATGTCAGAGAAGTCAGTAATTAAGACTGATCATGCTATTAAAAAATTACTTACACTCGAATGGATAAGTGCTAATCTGTTCTGCCAAGCTTACTGGGTATATATCATGCAAACTATCAACTTCACACCCTTCCATGTCTGTCATTGCCAAGTCTCTCGACAAGATACTGTTATAGCAAAGTTTTTGAAGGATCAGGTCAACTTGGACAACAACTTCCTGATTTCAGTGATTAACTGTGTGTGTGCAGTCTCCAGAAGTAGCTATCTGTCTTGCTCTATAACAATGGGTAGCATTGGTAACATCATTATTAATTTTACTGCAAAATTTTGGCTATCATTTAATTGTTAGCTCATTTAGAGTGTCCCAATGGCTTGATCTGATGTATTAGGGCCATTTTTAACTACTGACAGAGAATAGGTGGGCAGTGGGCAGAATGCACCCATTCTTATAGTGTGAGGCCATAGCCATTTTTTAGCCCAACCTCATTTACATTCTTCCATTAAAGTGTGAGCACCAAACATTTACCACTGTTCTGTTTTCTGCCTGTATGGCAATTTTGTTCCCATGTTGTCATTGCCCCTTTAGTCCTCTTTCAATGTGCTAAAAAAGGTTATTATGTGGCACTTTATCACATGCCTTTCACAACTTCATATAAAAAGCATCAACTGCATTACCTTCACTAAAGCTCTCTGAATAGAAGTTGTCCCTCTTCCTATTTGTGTATGCTCATGAGTAGGAATACTATAGGACCACAGGAAGATCATTTAGCCCCTTGAGCCTGCTCTGCCATACAATGAGACCATGGCTGATCTGTGACCTAATTTCATATAACGACTTTCTCACCATATCTCTTAAAAAATTGATCAATTTCAGATTTAAAACTAACAATTGATCTAACATCAATTGTCCCGCAAAGGTTTGTGTTGGGGCCTCAACTATTCACTATATTCAGTAATAATATATATGATAGGATAGAAAAACACATATGCAAAATTGCTGCTGTTATAACAATACTAAGTATTATAAGAATGTAGATGAACATGTAAAATTACAGAGCTATTGACATATTAAGTGAATGGGCAAAACTATGGCAAATGGATTTCAACGTAGGCAAAATGTGGGGCCATTCACTTGGGGCCTAAAAAGGATAGAACAAGGTGCTTTATAAATGGTGGGAAGCTAGAAATAGTGATGATCCAAGGAGACTGGAGGGTCCATGTACAGAGATCATTAAAAGGTAATGAACAGGTACAGAAAATAATCAAAGATGCCAGAAGAATGCTGGCCTTTATTTCTAGGGGAACAGAATACAAGGGAGTAGAAGTCATACTTCATCTAGACAGGCCCCTGTTTCCACCACACTTGGATTATTGGGAGCAGTTCGGAATTGTAGGCCTGAGGCCTGCAGCCACTAATTTTTGCAATTCTATATTTTTGCATATTATTTCTGATTTGCTCTTGATTTTAAAAGAACCTGCATTAAACCTGTATTGGTTATTTAAAAGTTACTTTGCAGACCTTTATTTAAAACTAAGTGTGATTGTCCTTTAAGTAAAATAATTAATCATTAATAATCAGTAGTGATATTATTAACTGTGAACTTGTTTTCTCCAACTTTGTTTCTCATGCTGGCCATGTTCACAGCTGGTATTTCATCTTTGAACCATTGTTTTCCTTTTTGTCTTAGACTTAGAAAACTTGTTATTGTGTAACAGGAAGTAGTGTCGTACTGCATTCGATGACCCTTGAACTGCAAGCCTAGACAGTGGATAACCTTGCATGTGGGGTGGTCAACTCAATGGATTTTAATGGATGGACAATATATAACTTGATTGATGGCAGATGGGAGACACCAGCAAAAGATGTGTAAACAACTTGAATATTGAAAATGGAATTTTGGCCTGTATTGCTAGGGGGTTGGAGTTTAAAAATAGGGAAGTCTTGTTACAACTGTACAGGGTGTTGGTGAGACCACACCTGGAGTACTGTGTACAGTTTTCGTCCCTGTATTTAAGAAAGGATATACTGGCACTGGAGGCAGTTCAAAAGAGATTCATTAGGCTGATTCCTGGGATGAAGCAGTTGACTTATCAAGAGCAGCTAAACAGGCTAGGCCTTTATTCATTAGAGTTTAGAAGAATGAGGGATGATCTTATTGAAACATGCAAGATTCTAAGGGGCCTAACAGGGTAGATGTTGAGAAGATGTTTCCACTAGTGGGGGAATCTCGAACCAGGGGACATAATTACAGAATAAGGGGACACTCATTTAAAACTGAGATACAAAGGAATTTCTTCTCTCAGAACGTAGTGAATGTCTGAAATTCTCTGTCCCAGAGAATTATGGAGGCTAGATCACTGAAAATATTTAAAGAGGAGGTAGATAAATTTTTGAAATATCAGGTAGTTGAGGGCTATGAGGAGCTGGCACGAAAGAGGAGTTGAGGCCTGGGGCAAATCAGCCATGATTTTATTGAATAGCGGGGCAGGTTTGAGGGGCCAAATGGCCTATTCCTGCTCCTATTTCTTATGTTCTTATTGTGAAGCCGGCAAACCTTACAGTGCCTGTGAGGAGAATTTGATAAGGCACATGTTTACCAGACTCTTATTTTGAGAAAGCCTTGAAAGGCTGGAACGGAGCCAGAAATTGGCCTTACAGGGGAACAGCATCCAATGTTCGGAGCTGCTGCCAGAGTGGATTAGTCAACCACTCAAGACTATGGGAAGTAGAGGGCCGTCAACAGAGTGACTGACTGGAGTGTCCACCCTCCTGCAAGCTTATTCGGAGACTTGAATGCACCAAGGGGAATTTTACCATTCTGGGGAGCTGTCATGAACAGGCCAATTTGTGGTTACCATTTGTAATATAGTATGTACTTGAATGTATGTAAAGTTGTCATTTTTCCTTTCTTTTAATATATATTTATATATACACAAAGGGCTGAATTTTATGCTGATCAGGTGGGCGCACACCCGACCCGATCAGGCGTGAAATTGCGCAAGAAGACGTTGGGCGAGTGACCCGACGTCATCCCACTCGCATGATATTTCGGTTGGCAGATGCGCGGAAAAGTAGGAAGCGCGACACTGACAATTAAGAGGGCAATTATGCCCATTAACGGTGCAATTGTCTGTCATTTTGCATAGCCCTTCCAACCTTATGGTTGGCGGACGTGCGAATTGGCATGAAATCTCATCCAAGGGTGGGATGAGGTTTCCGTTGTTAAATAAAATAAAAATAGATACCTGTGGGCAGCATTTTTATAATTTATATTTTCAGGTGCCCGATTGTACTTGGACACTTTTTTCCACATTTTAATAACTTTATTTCCTGGGTTTCAGGTCTTCAGCTCCCTGAGGCAGCTCTCTGCCTTTAGGGAGCTTTCTCTCAGCGCTTGCCCACACCCCGTTGACGTCATCGCCCTCCCTCTGCCACCTGGGCAGTGCTGAGCTTTTCAGTGTTCATTTCATGCTGGCTGCCCATTAATTGGCCAGCCAGCATGAAATCGCGGTTACGGGCCGATCGTGGTCGGCAGTCTGTTTCCCGACCGCTCCCGAGCCCACCGATCACACCCGCCTGCCAAGCTGAAAGTTCAGCCCAAAGTGTTTTTTCCTTCCTTCCCTTCTTTTTAATAGAACTATCTTTCTTTCCTTTTCTGTTGCTCATTAATAATGGTTTAATACTTGGCTAATAAAGGTTGTTGTTTTCATATTGTTTAGTATTGAATCACTCATTCCTGTTCGTCCAGGGCACAGCTCCGAACCTAAGTAAGACTCCACAAGGGACTCTCACACCCTCACAGGATACCACACCTTAGGGACTATAGGCCATGGAAGAAATACAGTGTGGATTTATTAGATTGATACCGGGGCACAAAGGGTTAAATTACAATAAGAGATTGCACAAACTAGGGTAGTATTCCTGAGAATTTAGGAGTTTAAGGATTTGCTCAAAGTTTTCAAGATATTAAAAGGAACCGATAGGGCAGATTGGAAGAAACTATTTCTGCTAGTTGGGAATCTAGAACTAGGAGGTACAATCCAAAAATTAGTTAAACGCAAAATACTGAGGATGCTGGAAATCTGAAACAAGAACAAAAAATGCTGCAAAAACTCAGCAGGTCTGACAGCATCTGTGGAGAGAAAGACAGAGTTAACGTTTTGAGTCCGTATGACTCTTCTTCTGAGCTAAAAATTAGTACCAGATCATTCAGGAGTGAAATTAGGAAACACTTCTTCACACAAAAGATCGTAGGTGTTTGGAACTTTCTTCTGCAAATGGCAATTCATGCTAGATCAATTTTTAAATTTAAAATGGAGTTGATAGACTTTTGTTATCCAAAGGTATGAAGGTATAGGGTGCAAAGGTGGGTATATGGAATTAGGTTGCAGATTAGCCATAATCTAATTGAATGGCGCAATAGGCTTGAGGGGCTGATTGGCTTACTCCTGTCCCCATGTCCCTATATTTCTGTTGTGTCTTAGCTCTTTAGCTGTCTATAACTTTTTTTTTGGTAAGTTAAGCTGTTGTCATTTAGAGATATAAACTTATTCTCTTTCATGTTAAATGCTTTTTTTGAACACCTCCACTGATCTTCTGACATTTCACCCATTAACGGATTTGCCCAGTTTACTGTGGACCATCTCTGTCTTATTATATTGAAGTCAGCTTAACCTAAATGTAAATTCCTAGCAACAGTTTTGTGTTTCTCTCTTTAAAATACCACAGTGAACTTAATTATATAGGGAGGGAGTTTTACAGCCCCCCACCATTGGGCAAATTTGCAGGTGGGGTTGTTGCGGGGGGTGGGGGCAGCTTGGCATAAAATAGGATAGATTGCTAGCCCACTGTGTCTTCCCTTCCGCCTATCCCCAAGCTGCCCCCATAATATTGTGTGTGGGTAAGGCATCAGCCTGCTCACCCTTAGGCTGATTGTGGTGGGGCCTGTTTCCCATCACAATAATACATGCGACTGGGGAAGGCAGAACGAAGGAGGCCAGACTCCGACTTCATCATCTCAGGTGAAAAGGCGGGAAGGAAGGGGGGAGAGCATTATCTCCTTTCTGGGTAATAAGACGTTACCCCACCTTTTGTGACTTCCCCCAGCCAACAAAACCCAAACCCCCCCAAGTCCTCTCTCCCACCCCTTCTAGGGTAATTGATCTCTCCTTGTTCAAAAACACCAGACTCATCTTAGTCTGGTATCCATGTTGTCTTCTTTCACTGGCCTGCTTGTAGTCCCAGCAGTGCCAACTACTTCTGGCACTGCTGGGACTACTCAGTTATCAGCCATCTGGCAGCTCTCAAGGGCAACAAATCCTTTCTTTGAGGGGTAGAAGTCTCACAATTAACTCATTAAGTCTGCTTCCAGTGTATTAGCACTTCAAGAAAGCCATTTTAAAAGTTGAGTGGCTTACACCGGTAAAATCCAACCCATAATGATCACTCTTGGTATTGTGTGTGAATTTGTTCTGCTGGAAGAAAGGGAGTTTGTTGGTATGAGGGCTCTATCAAGGACTTGTGAATTTGTGTGAGGCATGCTTATATGTAAGTGATTTGCTTGATATGCAGAGGATGGGGAGATGTCACAGAGGAGAGCAACAGGTTGCTAGCAAGTATCAAAAAGGTACATAAATTTCCCTGTGCAACCAGGTGATAGCTGTGGGCTGCAAGAGTTTACTGAGCAGGCAACTGCAGTTGCTGATAGTGCAGCTGCAGTTATAAGGACAATAGGCTTAGTACCCATTGCTGGTTTAAGTAGAAGCAGCTGGAGAGAAATGGTAGTGTTTGGGTGGTGTGAAGAAGGAGACATCACAATGAAAGGTTCTTACCTTGGGCAAGCAAGTGAGGTCATTAAACTTTTTACAGAATTGCAGCTCTGTTCTGGGAGTAACACTTACTGTATTCACTGGCTCAGATATAGTCCTCCAAGCGTGAGAGTATTGCGCCATTGTAATTTGGCATCTGTGGAGCTGACAGTGGGCTGACTGGCACTTGTAACATTTAAGGTACAGAATGTATTGAGTTTTGATACATCTGACACAACCTCAGGGCAGAGGCTGAATCCTGTTGGGAAATACAACAGGACAGACATCAGTCCAAGTAGCAGTTGGCAGCAGACCATGTCTGTGAATAGAGGCTGGAGACAGAGGTAGCAGAATTTCAAAATAAAAATTTTCAATAGATAAGTCTGAGACTTCAAAGTGACTCTAAAGGGTTACTGCCACCAAATCAAAGGGTTTGTCAGTGTTGAGACACAGGATACAGCTGCAGGAATCTAGGCAAGTGGATCGTTCACAAAAGGCCATTTAAAACCCCCAAATGATTGGAATGATGTGGTTTGTTAATTTTATGGAAGAGTCAAAGTATTAGAAAGAAAAATAAAAGTCCAAAATGAGGAAGCTATTGACATCACTCAAAAAGAAATAAATAAGGCACATTCTGAATGGAATCAGAAAAAAACTACAAGATTACAAATTATTTAAAGATCAGATTAAACAAGAATATCAAACCTTTGTGCTGACTATAAAAAGTATCTCAATGACATCCTTGGAACAACCAGAAAGGATTTTGATCAAAGAAGGAGTTAGTTGTTGGCAAAAAAAGTCATTTTGAATTTGTTATCTCAAAATGAGAATTCAAAATGTTTGAATCTGGAAAATGAACTTTAAAATGGAGATATGCCTACAGCTAGAGAAGAAGGAAACAGTTTAACTGTGGACTTAACTGAGACATTATTTGCAGACTTTAAAGGGAGGGTGTAGGAGAAAAAGCAGCTTCTGAGTTATGGCAATTCTATGATGTTTAAACCTAGCTAATCCTACTTGTCACAAATAGTTGCATTTTGGGTAGAATTCTCCCATGCCTCCGTAGGTAGGATCAAAGGCAGGTGGTGGGGGAGAATTTGGTGTGAAGTCCAAAAATCAGTTTCACGCTGACGTGAAATTGTAGTGGGATCTACCGGTGCTGCCCGCCATGGCAGATCGGGAATCCCACTGGAGGCCGGCGTGAAACCAATTTGTAAATGGGATGCAAATGAAGGCCTGAGTGGGATTATACACCGCCCCCCCCCTTCCATCCCCCACGCCCAACGCCCGATTCTCCATTACTCCAGTGCGTAAAGAAGCTGGTCCAGAAAATGGCTGGGCCAGCGTGGCATGCAGAAGTCAGGCCTAGCCTTTATGGCCTTGCTCAGCTTGCAGGCATCCGAGGAGAAGAAGATGTTGGAGGCCTACCGCTGCCAGTCTCCGGAGGAATATGTGCATCACATGCTGGGTGGAGCCTCATCCACATGGCTCCTCCGCGAAGAAGCTCTCGGAAGTGGGAGGCCTCCATGCAGCAGCTTTGACTTTGCTGAGGCTTTGGAATTCCAGGGGCTTTGGCATGGATAGGTATGGATGGGCAGCGAAGGAGGGTTTGGGGGTGCTGGAATGTTTAGGTCTGAAGGAAGGGAATATCAAGGTGAATGTGCTCACAGGGAGGGGTCAGTGGAGTCAATATCTGCCTGCTGGGGAGTGAACTCAGGGTGGGCATGGTAGAACTGGATGGTTAGAGTAACAGAGGGCAGAAGGAGCTGAGAGGATGCGGGTTCGACAGTAGCAGCAGAAGGGGCGGTGAGGATTGTTGGTGGAGACACGGAAAATCACAGGGATACAGTGGGGTGGGAAGGAGGAAGTGGGGAATCAATGTGGATGAAGGTGGGATTCTCCGGGAGAAAGGGAACATGCTCAATTACCTGGACGTCCCAGAATGTGAAAGGTTTAGGCTGGAAGGTGATGGTGGGGATGCTGAAGGTCATGCCAGAGGTGTCGATGGTTATAGGGCAAAGTACATGGGTGATTGAGGGAGGGGAAATGGTGGGAGAGCTCATAAAAAATGTCAGGACTACCATATTGGTCAAAGCGAAACTGAGAAGTGCCCCTTGTTGGACGGGCATGTGTGCTGCATGGGATTGCAATCAGTGGGTGGGTGGAGATACAGGTCAGTTCAGCTGGAGAACTGAAAGAGAACCCCAGCAGGCAGCATTAAAATGCTCCAGACTGTAAGGTGAGTATGATAGATGAAGGCTCCGTGTGTGCTAGGGAACGCTTGCATGAGGCTCTGAAAGGCCTTGTGTTATGACCAATGCAGTTGGTAAAGCGGAGTTATTTAAAAATCCCAGAGGGAAACTTTAAACAACTGTCATAACCTATAATTTTAAGTGTTTTGTTTGAGATGCGACTCTAAATTCAGGAATCAGACCACTAGTTCTTGAGGTTTTACATTGAATTAAATGAAACATTTTATCAGTTTACACATGTTAAAATATACGTACACATGGCTACAAACTATTACTATCATAATTTTTAACAAATTCCCAAACTAATCTCCATTAAGGCAACAGCAAAGCATTTTCACCTTACAAATTCAAAATGAGGTTCTTTCACTTGGTTGCTGTGGAGCCAGTTGGAGGCTTGCAGCTGCCTTTTGATCTCATATTGTCTCTGCTCTGCACACCTGAAAACTACTGAAGTTATACCTATCGCTACTGATTGCATTCAAATTCTTTTTGTCTCACCAGCCTCTTGGAACTTCACCTTCTAACAATATAACTTCTTTCATAGTGCCAACTTTATTAGTAATATAAACATGTTGCTTGGTAGCTGCTAGAAAGGCGTTCAGTATTCACCCCACTTCTTGAATGCTCTGTTCAAAAAAATGCACATGCACGCTTTCTCCCTTACGTATCAAAACTAGCACCTATCAAAGCACCCAGACTAGCTGGTTTTAATCCGATTAAGACACACCGACAGACTAAACCTCTATTTTTAGAAGAAAAATATTTCCCAAAAATATTATATACATTAATAGCTTCATGACACCCTGCCACAGACACTTCTCCCTCCAGAATCACTTGTGGTCCAGCTGCGTGCAACTGAACTCCTAGTGGGTGGTGGGGGTATGGGGGAGGCCTCGTGAAGCCTATATAATGATGCTGAAAGAAAACAGTAGACATTATGCAGTGAAAGTGAATATATTTGCAGATTAATCAGTGACAATATCGTGCAACCACTTGTGATCAAAATTTTGTGATTTTTCTTGGTCTACCACTTCTTCTAGGTGCTGCCCTGATATCTGCAGCAGAGGTGGAGACAGCCTAGGCAATGGTTGGCCCTGTTGCCTTTGATGACTTTGGCGGTCGTCCTCTGGAGAGCTGAGGCCTGGAAGTTGGCTGCCCTGTGGGTCAGTTGCAGTGACAGAGGATGAGGTTAAAGGGGTCACAGGCAAAGGGGATTTGGAGGGAGTGGACAACCTCTGAGATTCCTGAGTGGATGATCCAAGGGTGTCCAGCTGCTGCTCCTCCTCTCTATGGGTGCCTGGGGGCCCTGGCCTGACTCCTTGAGGGGAAGGAGCACCTGGAGGGAGGTCAAGGTGCCCTGCTCCCCTCTTCTGTTGCCACTGCAGGAACTCACCCATGGCTACCACAATGGAGTGCAGGTCTGCATGCATTTCTGTCAGAAATTGGGTGTTCTGCTGGACCTGGGCCTCTATGGTGTCTGCCATTCTTCCCATGGAGAGCTCCATGCACACACATGTGGGCACCACTTCAGCAGACAGGAGGCAGGTGCACTCCTCTGACTAGCATGCGACTCTGTTGAGGGCTTCCAACAGATATGTGTGGTGTTCCCCCGCCTCTTGCTGACTCTCCACAATGAGTTGGAAGGCCAATTCCAGAGGCTCATCATCTGACTCGGACCTCACAGATGACTCTTCCTCAGAAGTTCTCCCAGAACCAGGGAGCTCAGCTGAAACTACCACCTCATGCTGTGGTCATGTGTTAATGCGGTGACCATCAGATTGTGAGACCCTTCCTAAATTAGCACTACTACTCACTGAGGTGTGTGTGTTTTTGAGCTGTTGGAGGGTGCAAGTGACCACTGTGATGCCACTACAGGTGTGGAGCTCTCCTTTTCTGCTCCCTCCTGGCTCATCTCTGGGCTGGGCGGCTGGAGCTGAGGCCTGATAGGGATTTCTCCTTCTTCTCCTCCTCAGGCCTTGGCCTCTTCCTGGAGACACCTGTAAGTGAGAGAGCAGAGTACAAGTGACAGCATTAGCTGCCTCCAACATGGAGGCACATTTGGCCCTCAGTTTTGCATCGAATGGATGAATCCTTTCTAGGTGGATGCCCAGGTCCGAGCTCCTAATCGCCAATAGCCCAATCCTGCTCCACTCCTGCAAGCTCAGATGCTCTCTCTTTGAACTCTGAAAGACTTGAGAAATGGACGGCCCCTCCTGTTTTTTCATGCTGTCTTTGGTTGTGTCTGACCTTTCCTGCTCAAAGAGAACAGCATGTTTGGGAGGATTTGCATGTTGCATGGATTGGAGCAGTGGAAATTGATTCATTTATCAGACCTCCCGTTGTAAGATTGCCCACTTTTGTAGCACGTCATTGCTGGTGCCAACTGGATAGAAGAATGGACCAGCTCCCTCCAGAGCTCTTAGCACATCCATATACAAGGGGAAGGCTCAGACAGGCACATGATTTGCAGAGGTTGCTGGTTCCTTCTGCACCTAAGCCAGATCCCCGCCATTCCCCCCAACTGCCCCCCCCCCGATCCCCCTTCTATGCAGTGTTCCATGTTTGCTGAAGGGTGAGAGAGGCACAGTGGTTACTCCATTGCAGCTTGGATGCACTGAAGTGGGGCTGTGAGGCAGGATATGCCATTGCCACTGGGCCTTGGATCTGACATATTGGAGTCTTCGTGGTTTATGTAACCATCTGATGAGACTTACCCCGGCAGAGCGAATAAGGTCATTCATCCTCTTCCGGCACTGTGTTGCCGACCTCTTGTAGTCAGTGCCCAGGGCACTGATGGCATTGACCACCTGGGCCCATGCAGCGTTGGCGCCTCAGCTTGGCCTCCTCCTCCCATCAGGTGGGTACAGCACATTCCTGTGCACCTTGACATGGTCCAGGAGGACCTGAAAGAAGGCGTCACTAAATTTTGGAGCTGGGCTAGTGGACGACCTTGCAGACATCTCTGCTTTTGGTTTGACATTGTGGATGTCCGAACGCCTTTTAAATATGGCGTCCGGATATGACGGCGGGGCACGCTCCATCAAGCCCGCCCCGCCACGGAAGATGGTGCGAAATCCCAGGATGCATAATTAATGACATTGGGGCTGGAAGATACCATGGGATTTCCCATCGGCCTTCACATTGGGAAATGGATAGAACATTTCTCACAGGAAGAAGAGAGTTGGCATAAATGGGTCTTTTTCTGGTTGACAGGATGTGTCAAGTGGTGTTCCAGAAGGATCAGTGCTGGGGCCTCAACTTTCTACAATTTACATAAATGGCTTGGATGAAGAGACCGAAGGAACAGTTGCTAAATTTATAAATTTATAAATTTATTGATGACACAAAGATAGGTAGGAAAGTAAATTGCAAAGAGGACATAGGGAGGCTTCAAAGGGACATGTATATGTTAAGTGAGTGGGCAAAGATCTGGCAAATGGAGTATAATGTGGGCAAATGTGAGATTGTCCATTTTGGCAGGAAGAATAAAAGAGAAGCGTATTATCTAACTGGTGAGGGATTGCAGATCTCTGAGATTCAGAGAGATCTGGGTGTCCGAGTGCATGAATCACAAAAGGCTAGTTTGCAGGTACAGCAAATAATTAGGAAAGCTAATAGAATGTTATCATTTATTGTGAGGGGAATTAATTACAAAAGTAGGGAGGTTATGTTTCAGTTGTACAGAGCACTGGTGAGATGACACCTAGAGTATTGTGTACAGTACTGGTCTCCTTATTTAAGAAAGAGTGTAAATGTGCTCGAAACAGTTCAGAGAAGGTTTACTAGACTAATACCAGGAACGGGCAGGTTATCCTCTGAGGAAAGGTTGGACAGACTAAGCTTGTATCTACTGGAGTTTAGAAGAGTAAGGGGCGACTTGATTGAAGCCTTTAAGATCCTGAGGTGTCATGACAGGGTGGATGTGGAGAGGATGTTTTCTTTTGCGGGAGAATCTAGAACTAGGGGTCACTGTTTAAAATTAAGGGGTAGTTCATTTAAGACAAAGATGAAGAGAAATTTTTTCTTTCAGAGGGTTGTGAGTCTTTCTCAAAAGGCAGTGGAAGCAGAGTCCTTGAATATTTTTAAGGCAGAGCTAGATAGATTCTTGACCAACAAAGGGGTGAAAGGCTATCAGGGGTAGGCAGGAATGTGGGTTGAGGTTACAATCAGATCAACCATGATCTTATCAATGGCAGAGCAGACTCAAGGGGCCAAGTGCTCCTGCTCCTAATTCGTATATATGTATGTTCAAAACACTCCCTACATCTACCCCTACCAAGGAACATAGTCCCAGATAGGAGAAGTCCGCCCTTTGTATTTGTTAAGCCCCTATAACTATTAATATGAATTGTGTAATTGTGTGATATGAAAAGGTTACCAGTACAATATGTAATAAACTATTTGTTAAAAGTTTATAATGAGAACTTGTATTTTCAAAGCTATTATAAAGAAATCCCCACTTCGGTGAAGATCACTTTTTTTCAAGGGTAAAGGTTTGAGGGCATTGAGCCATTGTAATTTAGCACCCATGGGAGTGACAGTTGGTTGACTGGAGATTTTTAACATTTAAGGTACAGAATGTACCAAGTTCTTACACATACGACCCTGACTCAGGGCAGAGTCTGGACTTGTTGGGAGAGATAACAGGATACAAATTAGTACAAGCAGCAGTTGTTGGCAATAGCTCAGCTGGGGAGTTGGAACCGTGTCTGTGGATAGAGGCTGGAGTATAGCCTGGACAGCACAGTGGGATGCAGTCTTTGAAGACGGTCAGTGCAGCTGGAAAAGAAGAACAAAAGATCTAGATCTGGGAACAGATCTGAGGGAGATCTGGAACAGTGTGACTTTTGGTGAGGATTACACCCATGGAACTTGGGTGGAGTAAAGCTGCTCTTACCTGGGAGATCAGACTTGTTCCTAGAAGGACAGGAACTGAAATTCCTCATGAGGGAGATGCAGTTTGAAGGTCTTTATGACTCACAGTGATCCATAAAATCTGAGTGGACTGCTGAGCCAATTTGTAAAATCAGTCTTAGTTACACCTGCCATTTAATGTGCAATTGACAATTGGGGTGGAATTTTCCTTGCCTGTTAACACTGGGGATTATGGCAGGCATGTGTGGATAATATGGCAGGAAGGCCAAAAATCGGATTCATGCCTTTGTGAAACCAATTTGCAATCGCCTGCTCTGCCGCTGTAGTTTAATTAAACTGAAGACAGTCAGATTACAAAGTTTGAATCATCAAAGGGGTTAGGTGTAAAAGCAAGCATTTTGAAATGGAGGTGGACAAGCTCGGATGAGATCCCAGTACATACAGTATGAATGGAAATTTAGATTATGAGGTAAGTGAGGAGGGAATTGGTAGCTATTTGAATTTCAAAGATACATGAACCGAAGTTTTACAACTGGCAAAATTGTATATAAATAAGGCAAAGTTATTAAGTTTATTTTCCCGAAAGTGCTGGCCATAATGACAACATGAAAGATTTTTATATTCTGGGAAAGGTAACTTCCAAAAAAAGTTTAGAACAATTGATTTAAAGGTCAAAAGGGGAGAAAATATATTTAAGGAAAGATTGAAAGCTATATGAGGAGAGTGGCCATGTGAGATCATGAAAGATGGGCCTCTGGCCACTCCAGAGAAGTGCTTTCTTGTTCCAGAAAGCAAGGTTTGTTAAAAACCTTGGATTCCATTGTCGAGTGAGAGGAAGAGAGAAGCTGTGAAATAACATCAGTGGGTGCCTTATGGTAATAATACTGGATGTTTTATAGATTAAAAATCTATTTGGACTGTTGCCAGAAAAGGGTGTTTATTTGGGAGGCTGGTTAAGTAGAAATCTTTTGAGAAATGTTGTAAGACTAAATTTACTTGTGTAACTGTAATCTTGTGTGTTTAGGTTCCTTTTCTTTCATTAATAAATGTTTTAATTTAATATTTAAAATCTCCAAAAGTGGTAATTGAATCTTTACTTCTGGCTTCAGTGCACATATTTTCTTGTAATAAAAATACAAATTGCAAATCATTGCATTACCTTGGCCAAGGGTTTCCCTTTGGGATTTGGTCAGCCTGGCAATATCATATCATACCAATATCATAACATATCATAACATTAGGTTTGACTGGGAGAGGAAGATGCACGGTGGGGGGAAGGGTAAAGTTGGGAGGGGGGTGAATGATGGTGCCAGGGAGTTGCAAGGTTGCAAGAGGGGGGTGGTGTGTGGAATGATGGTGTCAGGGGGTGAGGTTGGGAGGGTGGAATGATGGTGTTGGAGGGTGAGGTTGGGAGGCGATTAGGGAGTATGGAAGGGGAGGGTGTAATTGGGGAGAATGCTGCAGCTGGGGAGGTAGGTGTGAGGGGGAGGAACGTGTAAGAGAATGGGTTTGGAGAGGGGAAGGAGTCCGGAGGGGGGAAGGAGTCCAGGGGGCAGAGGAGTCCAGTGTGGTGGGGGGGGGGGGGGGGGGGGGGGGAAGGAGTTTGCAGGGGGGAAAGAGCCCAGGGGGAGGAAGGAGTAAGGGAGGGCAAGATTTGGGGCAAGAATGTCCAAGAAGACCTGCAAGGGAGGGGTCTGTGGAGTCAATGACTACCTCCTGGGGAGCAAACTCAGGGTGGGTGTGTTAGGAGGGGATTGCTAGTGTAACAGGGGGCAGGAGGAGCCGGTAGGGTGAGATGGTGCGCGTGCGATGGTAGCTTGCGAAGCCTGTAAATGAAGTTGAAAGACATCATTAAACATTATTCAGTGAAAATAACATCTGTCATTGGGAAAATGCTAGAGTCCATCATTAAGGAAGAAATAGCAGGAGATTTAGAAAAGCTTAACGCAAGCAGAGTCAACACGGTTTTGTGAAAGGGAAATCATGTTTGACAAATTTGCTAGAGTTCTTTGAGGATATAACAAGCAGAGTTGATAAAGGGGAACCGGTAGATGTAGTATATTTGGATTTCCAGAAGGCATTTGATAAGGCGCCTCATAAAAGGTTATTGCACAGGATAAGAACTCATGGTATTGAGGGTAATCTATTAGCATGGATTGAGGATCGATTAACACACAGAAGACAGAGAGTTGGGATTAATGGGTCTTTTTCAGGTTGGAAAAACAAAACTAGTGGAGTGCTACAAGGATCAGTTCGAGGGCCTCAATTGTTTATTATCTATATTAATAACTTGGAGGAGGGAGCAGAGTGTAATGTACCCAAATTTGCTGGTGATACAAAAATAGGTGGGAAGGCATGTTGTGATGAGGACATAAGGAATCTGCAAGTGGATATAGACAGGTTGAGTGAGTGGGCAAAAACTTGGCAGGTGGAATTTAATGTAAGAAAGTGTGAGGTCATGAACTTTGGTAGGAAAAATTAAAAGGCAGACTATTATTTAAATGGAGAGAGACTCCAAAGAAGTGCAGCACAGAGGGATCTGGGTGTTCTTGTGCATGAAACATGAAAAGTTAACATACAGGTGCAGCAAGTAATTAAGAAGGCAAATGGAATTTTGGCCTGTATTGCTAGGGGCTTTGGAGTTTAAAAATTGGGAAGTCTTGTTACAATTGTACAGGGTGTTGGTGAGGCCGTACCTGGAGTACTATGTACAGTTTTGGTCCCCGTATTTAAGAAAGGATATGCTGGATTTGGAGGCAGTTCAAAAGAGATTCACTAGGCTGATTCCTGGGATGAAGGGGTTGACTTATCAAGAACAGCTAAACAGACTAAGCCTTTATTCATTAGAGTTTAGAAGAATGGGGGGTGATCTTATTGAAACATACAGGATTCTGAGGGGGCTTGACAGGGTAGATGTTGAGAAGACGTTTCCGCTATTGGGGGAATCTTGAACTAGGGGACCTAGTTACAGAATAAGGGGACACTTATTTAAAACCGAGATGCAAAGGAATTTCTTCTCTCAGAGGGTAATGAATGTCTGGAATTCTCTGCTTCAGAGAGTTGTGGAGGCTAGATCACTGAAAGTATTTAAAGAGGAGGTAGATTAGATTTTTGAAATATCGGGGAGTTGAGGGCTATGAGGAGCTGGCATGAAAGAGGAGTTGAGGCCTGGGACAAATCAGCCATGATCTTATTGAATGGTGAGGAAGGCTTGAGGGGCCAAATGGCCTATTCCTGCTCCTATTTCTTATGTTCTTATATTCTTATCCATAGCAGCGGGGGAGACAGCCTGAGCAATGGTTGGCCCTATTGCCTCTGATAATTTTGGCGTGCATCGCTGGAGGGTGCTTGATTTGGCTGTCCTCCTGTGTGTCAGCTGCTCCTCTGCGGTGACAGATGATGAGGTTGAGGGGGCCAGAAGCAAAGGGGACTTGGAGGGAGAGGACAGCCTCTGAGATTCCTGAGTGGATGACCCATGGGTGTCCAGCTGCCACTCCTCCTCCCTTCAGGTGCCTGAGGGCCCTGGCCTGACTACTTGAGGGGAAGGAGCACTTGGAGGGACGTTGCTCCCTCACTTGCTCCACTAAGGTGTTGAGGACAGCATTTGCAAATCTTTTTGCCCTTACTTATGCTGTATCCAATCTGCAGTTTCAACCCCAGGTTTCAGAAATAAAATCATTTTAAGGGCAGAATCATCCCAGATTGGCACTAAGTGCAGTAGCAGGCGGAAAAAAGAACATTTTACCCACCAGCTGCAATGACGGCTATTCACGTTGTATCATCCCAGTCCCACTTCATTGGTCATGCATTCCCGGGAAACATGCTGTTTCAATGGAGGGCAGGCTCTCATTTGCCCGCCATGCTGTCACCTCGCCGCTTCCTTACGCTGGGTGCCGGATTTAAAATGCAGCCATGTGCACACCGTTCAGTGCTTCCAGCCCAGGACTGCTGCACAGAAGACATGGCCCCGAAAGGCAAGAAGACTGCAGCACACCAATTTATTGACGTGACTCTGGAACACCTTTTGGATGCTGTGAATGCCCACCATGATGTCCTCTATCCCCACTTTGGCTGCAGGAGGTCCAACAATTTCACCACTCTGGTTTGGTAGGTGATGGCAGGGGTGATCAGTGCCAATGCTGCACGGAAGAGGTTCGCTATCCAGTGCAGAAAGAGGATGAATGATCTCATCTGTGTTGCCAGGGTATGGCAACCATCTCATCACTTAAAACTCACACACTTACAAGCCAATCACACATTCACTGGCATCTCACTCACTGCTAGTTCAAGGGACATCACCAATCACTCTCTCACACACAACCTCACATCTCTATCTGGCCTCATCTCCTCAGCCCTTACCACCTGGAGGCCACTTGCAAGATCAACATGTGCCCCCACATGCAGCCTGAGATACCCCCCCATACCCTTCCCCAGTACAGCTCTAGCCCTGCAGCCATTGAAAAGCCACCCCCACCTTATGGCTGCTCTAGTAGGTGGAGATCTGCACAAGAGTCCCCTAAAAGTGATGTGGTGTTGTCTGCAAAGCCTGGCACTGATGATTGCGAGTGCTGCCCGAAACATGGCAGGCAAACAAACCTTGAAGTACCGAGCAAAGTGCCACCCGCCAGATGCACATTGCTTATGTACAATTGTGAAACACGTCGGCGTGCAATCACACCGATGTGCTCGGATGATCCAGCGTGGGGGGATGATTCTGGCGAGCTTGGCTTATAATGATATGCAAGTGTATTACAATGAATTTCGCAACGTCTGATGGCTGGAAATGCGGCCCGCCATTGATGTGCAGAGCAGGTGATTACAACCTGGCTTCATGACAATGTGAAACTGATCTTAGGCCTTCTCGCCATATTGTCTGCTCATTCTGCCAAACATGTCCACCACCAGTGGTCACAGGAAATTCCGCCCTAAGAGTTCGTATTCCACTTTAAAAGATGCAGCTTCTCTTGATTTCGATGCTCGGCCTGCCTAATATTCCACCCCCACTTTGGAAACTTCCTACCAACTCTTGAAAACTTGTAGGCAGCTTACCTCTCATAGGCTAATGTCCCTGATTATCAAAATCTTTTGGGCTTCTTACATCTTTTATTCAGCAGATTGTTCCCCCTCATTGGGTACCAGATCAATGTCCATAGTTAAAATGAACCCCAATCTAATGAGACTCTACCAAAGGTATCTCTGATAATTGCTTTGCTGTGCTCTCCTAGTAGCTATCTATGTTCTCCTCATGTCTGAATTCTTATGTCTTGGGTGTTCAGCAGCTGACTCTGTCTTCTCTTCAAGGATGTCAATTCTTAAACCTTTCAGAAGAGAAAACTTGTGAAGGTTAATTGAACAGGTCATGACTCTTAATCATACAACAATGCAAGCATTTTGGAAGGAACTGTCAGACCTATCTGTTCACCTGAAGTTTCCCTCCTGCATACCAATAGCCTATTCAAATTTAATTCAAATGTGTCTCATTGTAATGGTCTTCTGATTTATTTGTGCTCTATCTCAATGATGTTCAAGAAGAAAAGCCAATACCTTTCCTTTCAATCAAACTGGACTGCTAAAAGATGAATGATTGATGACAGCTCCCTGCATACTAAATATTGACATGCAGACACTTGTGCCTGTGGTCATGAGCTAATTTCCACCTTAAAGGAGTGAAACCTCTTCCATTAAAATAATCATGTGGATTGACAGCAGTGGCTGATAAGGCCACATGAGAATAGCCCATGGTTCCAAGCACTTGTGGAAACCCTGCAATCCAATAGAAAATCATGATACCCACTCACCAGTTTGTCTTGATCCTGTAATTAACTGGTCTGCCCTGGCAAACAGGGTGTTAATTATATGCATTCTGCAAGTATGGACATAAAGTTGACTGATCTGGCAGAAGTTATCTGTTGTCCTTTGGAACCTTTTGATGGCCTGGAGGTCAAGCGCTGTAATAAATCCAGTGGGACAATGGCAAAAACCCAGGGAAATGGCAGAAATGGCAATTTCCATCATTTACTTAGAGATTCTGCTGGTCTCTTACTGAAATAACAGGTGGAAATGTTGGAGCACCCATGGAATTTCAACCTCCATGTTATGGCCTGTTAGCTTATAGACGCTATGGAATATATTTTTATATTTTTAATTTTAAATCAATCTCAGTGGCCTTATATCCAGCAGGAGAACTCTGGAACCAATGAGGCATTTCAGTTTGTTGAATCAGACATGACCCTTAAGATGTCGCTGTGTAAATCCCAAATTAATGCAGCTATTGTTACATTATTGCCAATTTGTTTTGTGAACTCATGTCCATTGGGAATTGAATTGAAACTTGTTAGATAAAGCTCTCCTGGGATTATTGACAAACTGACAAGCCTTTCATCCCATCAGCGACAGTAGGATTTGAATTTAGGCCCTAGAAATGAGTGAGAATGTACTAGCCCAGTGAGCTACAATTGTGACAAGAGAATCAATACCCTTAAGTGTTCTAAATTGGAACACAATTGAAAGCTTTAAGCTTTCCAGCTTAAAGATCCAGGAAAATCACTGACAAAAATCAGAGTTAACACTGAAGAGAAGCCACATCAGTTGCATGAGAAGAATGTTACTCAGGTCCATTCCTACCATCATTGTCGAGTTTGCTAGAACTGTCAACACTCCCGTTTGTCCTGGAGTGTCTGGGAGACAAATCATAGAGATGTTAAAAAAAAATCAGAGATAGATATAAGGCTATAATCATTTAAGCAGGTAACAAAGAATATATTTGTCTTCCAATTGTCATGGGAAGGAAGTGCACTGTAAAGGTGGGCTTACTGGGTGATGAATGGCTTTTGGAGGCAAGATGTCATGTGATGAAACTTTCTGGAATATGCCCAACCAGAGTTGGCAACCCTAGAGACGGAGAGAGGAGGACATGCTGTTGCTTCATCAGACTAGAAGCAAAGGGCGGGATATTCCCCTCATTGCACTATCTGTGGCAGTGGGCGTGAAAAACAGCATTGTACCCACCGACTGCAATAGCGGGTTTTCATGCTGTATCATCCGCTTCCCACCACATTAATTATGTACACACAGGAAACATGTCAGATGGCGGGCGGGCTCTGATTCGTCTGCCCCACCAAAAGCTCACTGCTTCTTCACCCGTGCATAGTTTCTTTATTGTCCACAGCCCAAAGCTGCTCCATGGAAGACATAGCTCCCAAAGTGAAGAAGCATGCTGCTCTGAAATTCAGTGATGCCCCACTGGAACACCTGCTGGATGCCGTGGAGGCCCACCGCAATGTCTTCTGCCCCTCTGAAGGCCGGAGGAGGTCCACCAACCTCATCGCACTGGCTTGGGAAGTGGTGGCAGTGGTGATCAGTGCCAACACAGCACAGGAAAGGTCAGCACCCAGTGCAGAAAAAGCATGAATGATCTCAACCAGGGTAAGTCGATCATTTCAACCTTCTCAACTCACACTCACCAGCCCATCAGACATTTATCAGCATCTCATACGCTACCAGCTCAAGGGACCTTACCACTCACTCCCGCACACACATCTTCACATCTCCATCTGGCCTCATATCCTCTGGAATTTGCATCCTTATCCTATCCATGGCTGCACTCACCACCCACACAAGTCAGGCATCCTTATCATCTGCCCTGGC
This sequence comes from Cetorhinus maximus, assembly GCF_964194155.1. Lineage (NCBI taxonomy): Eukaryota > Metazoa > Chordata > Chondrichthyes > Lamniformes > Cetorhinidae > Cetorhinus > Cetorhinus maximus. The sequence continues at coordinate 112,032,779 of NC_135882.1, read as the reverse complement.
ATGCTTTCTGCTCACACTCTCCATCTGTCTTTATGCAGGACAAGCTCACACACAAGCGGAGGTAAAGATCCCATACCGGGGGTGGAGTGGCCAAAATCAAGTTCCTCACTCCCTACAAGAATCGAATCATCAAACTGGCCGAGAGGACATGGACTGTGCCTGTGTAGATGGTGAGAAGGACGGCGCACACCCAAGTGAGGACCCTGCACCAGCTCATCCCTCAGACAACCATACTGTGAGTGCATTGTCGTGTCTTCCAGTTGCCCGTCATGCACTAATTATCTCTACTTTCTTTCATAAGCACCTCTGGAAAGTGCCCAAAGGCATCAACAAGCCAAGGGCTCAGCTCCAGCCCCGATGACACCTCGGATGAGAAACCTGAGGCGAGCATCATAGTAGACCAAACACAGCACTCACCCACACCCTCCAGCACCGCAGAGACAAACACCTCAGTGGGAGCTAGTTCTAGAGTAGCCTCGGGGTCACAATTTGGTGAGCACAGCAGATTGCTGCAATGCTGGTCCACGGCAGGCAGAGGCAAGGACACCTGAGGTCGCTAGAACTCAGAGGACTGCCGGAGGCCAGGATTCTCCTGAGTCCGAGTCAGATGACGAACCTCCAGACTTGGTCCTAAATCAGTTGGTGGAGCTACAGCAACAATCACAGGAACATCAGGAAGTGATGTCAGCTGCATTCTTCATATTGCAACAGACGACGGAGGAGTCCATCCACTTTCAGTCTGAGGTGATAGTGCCAGCATGCCAATGCACTGAAGCCAACACTGGTAGGACGGTGGCCGCCATGGAGACCTTGGTCCAGGGCATCGGGCCTGCACTGCTGCAGGAGAAGCGCTCCATCGCTGTAGCCATTGGTGGCATCCATCAGTGCCTACGTGAGAGGAGGGCAGGGCATGTAGATCTCATTTCAGTTGCCCCTTCTCCTCAAGGAGTCTGCCAGAAGCCTCATAGGGAGGAGGACCAGCAGCTGGACACCCTAGGTCCATCCACTCAGGTGACTCCGGGACTGTCTGGCTGATCCCAATTCCCTCTTCCTGTGACCCCATCACCTCCAGCTCCACAGGCCGAGGAGAGTGCACCTGACCCACAGCAGGCCACCCAAAGTAGGCCAGGGCCCTCCAGGTCTCAGCTCTTCAGAAGACACCTGCCAAAGTTGTCACAGTCAACAGGGTGTAGCAGTCAGCAGGCTGCCTCCACCTCTGCTGTGGATGTTGGGGATGCATCCAGATGTAATGGTCGGTTAGGAAATTTAGAAAAATTTAGGAGCACAATAGTGGTATGGGTGTTCACAACATGTATGTAATGTTCACAAATGTAAATAGAATTGGACCCATTTCATAGCTCTTGTTTATGCCTCCTTTTCATAATGAGCTGTGTTGCTGTCAATCAGGTGTGATACCATGGTGCTTCCCCCCAATTATCGTAGATGTCGCTATCCTGGGCCTCTCGTCTATGTAGTGTGCTTCCATATCATGTGTGGCACTATTTCAGATCATTCTTGACATCAGTGACGCCTGACCTTAATGTGAAGTGTGCTTGTGGGAGGAACCTCATTCACATGCTTTGCAGAGTCATGTCATGTTCATTCTTAGCTGTGTAAGATTGAGGCTGAGGTGTTCTCCTATCTTGTCTACATTCTTGAAAGGTGAAAGTGTAGTGTACAAGGAGAGATGTGTTTACGCATGGAGAAGGTTCATATATCCTGCAACTCCATGTGTTCTCTGCTATCTGGAGTGTTTTCATGCTATGAGCCCACACTCAGAGTTTGTGTGCATTCATGTCTCAAACCACATTTCTGACTTTCCAAGTGTACACCTTCTAAGCTCATCAATGAGTGGGAGGACCTTGCCAACTCAAGGTGTCGAAGCTCTGCCCCTCTTAGCCACATTATTGCCCTGGCACTCAAACCTACAACCTTTCTGAGCGTTTCTGTAATTGTCTGGATTGCGAACACAAGGCTCTTGTCACAATGCTGGGATGCAGTGCTGTACATCCCATCACCTAAACGCTTGCAAGACATGTGATGCTAATTGCAAATGGTGATTTTTGATGGTCAATAGAGCCTTTGAGCGCACAACATTGTTTTATACAATGTTGAGGGGAGCAATGGGATGGGAGTGAGGATGTACTGAAGCTGAAGTCTGCTCTTTATTAGCAGTGACTCGTGACCTTGAGGGATTCATGGTGTCTGAACATTTTAGAGTTTGCAAGGGCCAGGGCTGGCCATGAGGGCACAGTGTGTGTCTTAAAGAGGAGGCATTTTAATGTCTGGCACACAAGTGGTTGAATGTTGTCACCCTCAGATGGTCCACATGCAGAGTAATGTGAGGATAAAAGCAGGCCAGCATCCCTAACTGAGAGTGCCAAATGTTAATGTGATAGAGAAGAAGGTGACACAGAGGATTGAGTCATCTCCGATTAGATGAACACCTGTGGAAAGTCCTTGGGTACCTTGGCCCAAGTGTCACCTATCAGTTTCACCATCAACGTTACACAGAATGTGTTGTCCCATTTCTGGAGATGGATCTCCTTGAGGAGCTTTGTCAGACTGAAGGCATACAGCTATGAGCCCACTGGGGATAGTGGAACAGTTCCTACCTCTTGTAGGCTGCCGCCTGTGACTGGGACACTGGAGAGACACTTGAAGAGGCAGCACCTTCTGACATCTGATGCCGGGATGCCCTCCTCCAGTTAGCACCTGATCTCAGCAAAGACACATGCTCCCGAGGCTTCATCATCCTCCAAAGGATCAGGACAATGTGAGCCTAATGTGTAACTACTCACTCTCATATCGAATTGGGTGGTTGAAATGAGAGGAATAGCAATGCTGGTGTTCATGTTGGCGCATGCGGGGGGCACTTGTCTAAGAGGATACTCACTACAACTCATCATCCTCCACATGGAACCTGGTGGCTTTGAGGGCCTCACATGCACACCTGCCTCATTTGACCTGTGCTATTTGTCTTCCCCTGCAGCCTTGGCTTCCTCCAACTCATTGCCCTCATGTCCTTTGATGAGCTTCTCATTGGAGTAGGCATGCAGCTCCTTCATTTCGGCATCTAGCAAGTCCTCCCCCTTTGCAGCACCAGGCTGTGCAGCACGTAGCAAGCCATGATGATCTATGAGACCCTCTGGGTACTGTACTGGAGTGCCCCACTAGATCTGTCCAGACATCAGAATTGCATCTTTAGGATCCCTATGTTGAGCTGCACCAATGGTCAGGTGGCAGCACCTTCTCTCTGCAGGAGCCTGAGACCGATGCACAGGCGTCATCAGCTATTGTGGGCATCCTTTGTCACTGAGGAGCCAACCCTGGCCACTCGAAGATGTCCTGGATCTGCGATCTACTCAAGATGAATGAGCCATGGACGCTTCCTGGGTATCTGGTGCAAACCCACATAAGTTTCTTATAGTTGCAAACCAGCTGTACATTGAACAAGTGGAAGCCTTTCCTGTTTATGTGTTGGAGTGCCTGTTGCCAGGGAGCTTTTATAGCCACATGAGTGCAGTCGATGGCACCCTGCACCTGTGGGAATCTGGAAATAACAGCAATGCCCGGTGGTCTGGCGTCCTGGCTTGCCTGATCTCTTGTCAAAGTTGATGTAATTGTGGGCCTTGGCAAAAAGGGCTTCTATCACCTAATGTATGCATTTGTGAGTGGAGGCTTGAGAGATCCCGCAGAGGTCCCCAGGAGGGCCCTGGAAGAAGTCACTGGCGTAGAAGTTAAGTGTGGCCGTTTGTTCCAGAGCCACTAGCAATGGATGCCCTCCCAGTCCCTGTGGCGCCAATTCCTGGAGAATGTGGCAAATGTGCGTCACCAGATCCCTGGACTTGCAGATGCGTCAGGGACACTGGTTCTTACTCATCTTGAGATAATACATGCGAGCTCTGTACACCCTCAGTCTTGTGAACCGCCTACGCAATACGTTTCTGTGAGCCTCATCCTCTGCATCCAAAGGGGGTCCTGCTGGCCCTTGGCCTTGTGGGTTTTGTTCCTCCCTGTGGTGAGCCAGGCTCCTCCGTTGCAATCTTCTCCTTCTTCTCTCCTGCCTGTATACGATAATGCAGGCAGCAATAAATCCCGCCTCCATTTTCCTGATGGTCTCCTCTCTGCAGTATCAATGAGAAAGAGACAAGTGTCAGCATTAGTCTACAAAGTTCCTCTTTCTGTCAATGACTTGTCAATGAATGTGGTTTCAAGAGCTTTGTTCCTGTGTCAGCAACTACTGAAATGATGGCGAGTGCGGACCAAGGTGCTTTCCTCTCCCCACCCTTTACATGACCGGTTGCTATGACATTTCTTTGGCCAGGTGCTTGGATGTGCTGCTTTCAGTTCAGGCACAGGGAATCTCATTCACTGCACTCTAAATACTACACTTTTGGAATAAACATGAGGGTAAATGTTTAGTCAGGAATTGAGATTATTTGTCGGGGACCTGAGGCTTCTTTTATGTGAATCACTCAGCATCACATTCTAACACACACCTGAAGCTTGTCCAGTCACCTAATTGCTTTAAAGTTTGTTATCTCTCTGAGGAATTTCCACACTGCGAACAAGGGTTTAAAACAAGGAAATTGATTAGTGCCACTTTGTGAGATTAGTCTCACGATAATGTGCATCATTGCTTCACTTTCCTGATTTCCTGCACTCTCATTGAAAGATTCCTAATATGTCTCAGCTGTGCCTCTCCTCATTTGGGAATGCACAGTTCAGTTGGGTGTCCCTTTAATCGCACCCCGAACCCCCCCACCCAGTGCATGTACCTGCCCTCCAATCAGCCCTCAGAGCCCTCACCAGCAGAGTAGCGGCACATTTTAATTTTGCACTGTGCCATCGCTGCAGGTTATTAGATGGTGGTGCTAAGGTCTCACTGCCAGACTAGATTGGACCCTCCCTGTGTGAGTATGGAAACCCCTCACATCGTTCTGGAGAAGCTTAATGTTCAGATTTCCCTCCCTCACAGACCTCACAATGCTTCCCCTGTACTCCTTGATTCCACCATTTTTGTGGTGGATATCCATTTGTTAGCCCCTGAACATTTTGAGGTGGATGTGCCTATGCCCTGTGTGACCTCACCCCTCCTGAACTTGAGGCCACTTATAGTCTTTTCAAGCACAACAATGTAAACTGAAGCACTTCGTCACTCAGCGCTCCTCCCATTCTGGCCCCAAATGGCCTATGTCACTCTGTAACATAGCACTGAGGATGCTAATCCCCTGGACCCTCCCCCCAATCATGTGTCTGAGTGCAACCTTCCCCACTCGTAGCTCCCAGTACAGTCCTAACCCTGCAGGTCCTTCCCATTCCTCTTCTTCCCCAGTACATTCCTAACCCTGGCACCCATTAAAAGTTACCCCCACCTTACCGATGGTCTGTTAGGTAGAGGTTTGCCTCTGACACCCCCCTCAAAGTGATGTGGTGCTGCCGTGAAGCCTAGTGCTAATTACCACGAGTGCTGAGTGATGCAAGGTAGGCGAACGAACCTCGAAGTCACGAGTGAAGTGCAGGCCGCCAGGTGCACATCGCTTATATACCGTTGTGAAACACATCGTTCTAATTTCACGTTGATGTGCACTGATGATCCAGCGTGGGGGGGATGGTTCCAGTGAGGAGTCTTTACAATGAGATGCAAATATATTAAAATGATGTTCCTGACATGCCACGGTGGGAATTATGGCACTCCATTGAAGGCTGCAGTGTCCAATCATGAACTGCTTTTACAACAACGTAAAACTGACTTTTTTTTGCCTTCTCATGATATTTTCCACTCCTGCCTGCCATGAGACCTGCCGTGAATCGGCGCAGATAATGTCCATGCAAACAGGGTAAAATCTGTAATCATTGAGATAAACACTATATTATGCAGTTTCGCTGGGTTCAGTTGGTAGGGCAGATTGGCTCTCTATTCAATATTCTTTTCCCATCATCCTGCTGTAAACCCAGCAACCATCCTCCACACAGCTTCAGGGTGTTGTCATTCAAAGCTCTATTTACTTATCAGCTACTTTGCTGTGGAGATTACATATAGACATGGGAATTTTTAGGAGGAGGAAAAGACAATTTGGTCAATCACACCTATTTATTGCAGGTTTATCAGGTCAGCACACCATTTTCTTTAGGCTAAGGTGACCAGTATTCAGAGATATATATTGGCTCATCAATATGACAAATGTTAATTGCTTAATATACACTATACTAAAGAAAGTATCATACCCACCATAAAAAAGCCAATTTATTCAGCAAAAGAACACCTTTCCTATTTTGATCATAAAAATGATTCTAATGACATGTCAATATTAAAATAGTCCTGAATAAATGCTGTATTCTAGCAGTGGCCTATTTCACACTAAGAAGAATCAATTGTTTCACTTGAGCCTGTTTTATCTTTCTGTTACAATAATAGTGCAGCAGGTATCCAGGCAATGTTTATTTTGCTGGGTTTGCTGTATATCATTCTATAGTTAGTACATATATTCCTGGTAAGAGCTATCAAAGATTAATTTGTGCTGCATAATACTGTGATTGGAATGCACTGATATTAATCTAAGGTCACCTTCAACACAATCCATGGAGAATGTATTTGCATTATATTATTTAGCTTTGAATTTTGTTTATAGTTATAGTATTGGATAATGGACATGACTTGTTGCTATCTCTGGTGTTTTAGTCCCAGGCAGCCTCATGAATAAGAAATGGTCGATGTGACTTTGTGACATGCAATGACAATAAAAGATCAGTATAATTTAATACTCTAATATTTGAGGGTGAAAATTGGTTTTAGATGCCAAAAAATCAGAACATTAACTATCACTATTTAAAAGTTAACTCTACTTTAAAGTTGCTGTTTCTATAAATCCCCTTTAAATTACACCATACTTTAATTAAAGGTAAATATAACTATGTCTGTAAATTTTTTATATTCCAGATTTATTTAATTTAAACTGTTATGGTGAGATTTGAACCCATGTCCCTGGAGCAATAGCCTGTGTGACCATATTACAAGGCTAATGACATTGCCACTATACCATTGCCACCCCTAATGTCATTAAAGCTGGTTTCTCTACCCCTACCCCAATGTGTGCAGTGTCCATCCAGGCTCAGGCATACCTACATTGTCTATCTCATGCTACTAACATGGCTGAAGGGCACTACAAGTTTGCCTGGGTCTGTTACAAGAAAACCAAAAATGACACATCTGCAGCTTCTTCCATCTGGCAGCTTCTTCCATCTGGCTTGGGGACTGCCTTGCAGCAACAGAAACATAAGAACATAAGAACTAGGAGCAGGAGTCGACAATTCAGCCCCTCGAGTCTGCCCCACCTTTCAATACGATCATGGCTGATCTCATTTCGGCCTCAACTCCAATTTCCCGCCCTCTCCCCATAACCTTTCAACCCTTTACTAATTAAAAATCTGTCTATCTCCTCCTTAAATTTATTCAGCGTCCTGACATCCACTGCACTCTGAGGTAGTGAATTCCACAGATTCACGACCCTTTGAGAAAAGTAATTCCTCCTCATCTCTGATTTAAATCTACCACCCCTTAGCCTAAAACTATGACCTCACGTTCTAGAATGCCCCACAAGGGCTTCATGCCTACTTTGTCTATCCCCTTTAGCATCTTATATACCTCAACTAGATCTCCTCTCATCCTTCTAAACTCTAGAGAGTATAGGCCTAAACTGCTCAATCTCTCTTCAGAAGACAAGCCCTGCATCTCTGGAATCAATCTAGTGAACCTCCTCTGAACCGCCTCCAATGCAACTACATCCTTCCTCAAGTAAGGGGACCAAAACTGTGCACAGTATTCCAGGTGCAGTCTCACTAATGCCTTGTACAGTTGCAACAACACTTCCCTATTTTTATACTATATTCCTTTAGCAATAAATGCCAAAATTCCATTTGCCTTCCTTATTACCTGCTGTACCTGCATACTAGCTTTCAGTGATTCATGCACGAGGACACCCAGATCCCTTTGCACTGAAGCATTCAGAAGTTTCTCTCCATTTAAATAATAAGTCACCTTTTTATTCTTCTGACCAAAATGACCACCTCACACTTATCCACGTTAAACTGCATCTGCCAAATTTTGGCCCATTCACCTAGCCTGTCCATATCCATTTGTAAATTTCTTATTTCTTCATTGCAATTTACTTTCCCACCTATTTTGGTGTCATCTGCAAATTTAGCTATAGTACCTTCTATCCCTAAATCCAAGTCATGAATATAGATTGTAAATAGTTGGGGCCCAAGGACTGAACCCTGTAGCACCCCATTAGTTATAGCTTGCCATCCAGAAAAAACCCATTTATCCCGACTCTCTGCTTTCTGTTGGTTAGCCAATCCTCTATCCAAGCTAATATATTACCCCTAACTTCGTATGATCTTATCTTGTGTATTAATCTTTTGTGTGGCATCTTATCAAAGGCCTTCTGGAAGTCCAGATATACTACAACTACAGGATCCCCATTATCCACTTTGCTTGTCACATCTTCAAAGATCTCTAGCAAATTAGTCAAACACGATTTACTCTTCATAAAACCATGCTGACTCTGATAGATTGTATTTTGACTTTCCAAATGCCTCATTATTACTTTCTTAATAATGGATTCCAACAATTTCCCAACGACAGACGTTAAACTAACTGGTCTATAGTTTCCTACTTTCTGCCTCCCCTACTTTTTGAATAAGGGCATTATATTAGCATTTTTCCAATCCACTGGAGCCTTTCCAGAATCCAGGGAATTTTGGAATATTATAGCCAGTGCATCCACTATCTCCGCTGCCACTTCCTTTAAGACCCTGGGATGTAGGCCATCAGATCCTGGGGACTTGTCAGCCTTTAATCTCAATAGTTTGCTCAGTACTTTTTCTCTAGTGATAGTGATTGTTCTAAGTTCCTCCTTCTCTATACCCTTTACACTACCTGTTACTATTGGGGCGGTACTAGTGTACTCCATCGTGAAAACTGAGGCAAAATATTGATTAAGCATCTCTGCTATTTCTGCGTTCCTCAATATTAACTCTCCAGTCTCATCCTCCAAGGGACCAACATTCAATTTAGCTACTCTCTTTCCTTTTATATACTTGTAGAAGCTTTTGCTATCAGTTTTTACATTTTGTGCTAGTTTTCTTTCATAATTTACCTTTGCTCTTTTTATTATTTTTTTAGTAACCCTTTGTTGATCTTTAAAAGTTTCCCAATCTTCCAGCCTGCCACTGACCTTTGCAATTTGGTATGCCTTAGTTTTTGCCTTTATCTTTAACTTCCTTGCTTAACCATGGATGCTTTTTCCCCCTCTTACCATCTTTCTTCCTCTTTGGAATTACTTGGGAGGAATTGAATATCTCCTTAAATATCTGCCACTGTTCATCAACTGTCCTGCCTTGTAGTCTTCCTGTCCAGTCCACTAAGGCCAAATCTGCCCTCATGCCTATGTAGTTACCTTTGTTTAACTCCAGGACACTAGTTTGGGACTCAAGTTTCTCGCTCTCAAAGTGAACTTGGACTTCTATCATGTGATGATCACTCTTCCCTAGAGGATCCTTTACTATGAGATCATTAATTAATCCCATCTCTTTACACAAAACCAAATCCAGAATAGCCTGCTCCCTGGTTGGCTCCACAACATCTTACTCCAAGAAACAATCTCTAATACACTCTATGAACTCTCTCTCGAGGCCACCCTTGCCAATTTGATTAGTCCAGTCTATATGCATATTAAAATCACCCATGATTATTGTTGTGCCTTTCTTACATGCTCCCAGTATTTCCTGGTTTATACTGTGCCATACTGCTGAACTACTGTTTGGGGACCTATAGATTACTCCTGCCAGGGACTTCCTTCCCTTGCTATTTCTTATTTCTACCCAGACTATGTCTTGCTCTCCAGTGCCTATATCATTCCTCACTATAGTACTGATCTCTTCCTTTAATAACAAAGCTACACCACCTCCTTTTCCTTCCTGCCTATCCTTCCGAAACACTGAATACCCTTGGGTATTCAACTCCCAAACCTGTTCTCCCTGTAACCATGTCTCAACAATCGCCACAAAATCAAACCTATTTATTTCTATTTGCGCTGTCAAATCATTAGTTTTATTCCGAATATTACGTGCATTCAGATACAAAGCCTTTAAGTTTGCCCTAGCATCAATTTTCCCTACACTTATATGATTCTTTGGTGCAATATGGCATTCACACATTCTGTCCCTTCCTTTCACTTTTTGGTAACAATCAGCCTCGTCACTAACCTGCACTCTTACCCTCTCCTTAAACTTTGATTTTTTATATTTCCATGCAACTGAACCCTCCCTCCTTAAAGCCCTATCTATAACCCTAGTTATGTGATTCGCCAGGACACTGGTCCCAGCATGATTCAAGTGGAGCCCATCTGAACGGAATAGCTCCCTCTTTCCCCAGTGCCAATGTCCCATGAATTTGAACCCATTTCTCCCACACCAATCTTTAATCTTATTGATCCTGTGCCAATTAGTTTGTGGCTCAGGTAGCAATCCGGAGTTTATTACCTTTTTGGTTCTGCTTTTTAATTTAGCCCCTAGCTGCTTGTATTCCCTCAGCAGGTCCTCTTTTCTCATTCCACCTATATCGTAGGTACCTACATGGGCCATGACGATTGGATCTTTCCCCTCCCACTCCAAGTTCCTCTGCAGCTCAGATGAGATATTCTTAACCCTGGCACCAGGTAGGCAACACAGCCTTCGGGCCTCTCGACCCTGGCTACAGAGAACAGTATCTATTCCCCTAACTAAGCTATCCCCGATTACAACTACATTTCTTTTTTCTCCCCCCACTTGAATGGCTCCCTGTACCATGGTGCTATGGTCAGTTTGCTCATCCTCCCTACAGTCCCCGCTCTCGTCCACACAGGGAGCAAGAATCTCGAACAAAAATAAAAATACCTGGAAAAACTCAGCAGGTCTGGCAGCATCTGCGGAGGGGAACACAGTTAACGTTTTGAGTCCGCATGACTCTTCAACAGAACTAAGTAAAAATAGAAAAGAGGTGAAATATAAGCTGGTTTAAGGGGGGGCGGAGGGGGGAGGTAGAGCTGGATAGAGGGCCGGTAAAAGGTGGAGAATCTTGAACCTGTTGGATAAGGGCAAGGGCTGAGGCTCCAGCAGTGCTACTTCCTGGATCCCTCAACTGCCTCACTCATAGTCACACCCTCCTGTCCCTGACCACTGGCCAAATTTAAGGTAGTTAATCTAAAGGTTGTGACTGTCTCCTGAAAAGCAGAGTCCAGGTAACTCTCCCCCTCCCTGATGTGTCGCATTGTCTGAAGCTCAGACTCCAGCTCATCAACTCTGAGCCGTAGTTCCTCAAGCAACCAACATTTGCTACAGATGTGGTCACTAGGAACCACGTTGGGGTCCACCAGCTCCCACATCATGCAGCTACAGCACATCGCCTGGCCCTGCATCTCTATTTTATTTAATTAGTTTTTCAATTTGTTTTTAAATTTCCTACTGGTCTTTAGTTTATCAATCTGTAAAATATTTCTCCTATTTACCTTTAATCTGAAAGCAAGTTAGAATAGAGATTCAAAATACATTTTTTAAAATCAACTGGAACTCGCTCTCTCTGCTGAGTTGGAGTTGAAGTATTAGGCCTCCGATCCTGGGCCCCAGTAGTCATCCTTAATCTGAAATCAATTTAGGATAGGTAGTCCATACTTGCAGTTACTTACCACCCAATGAACTTACGGTTTTCCTGTGATGTCACTCTTTGTTTTTTGCAGAGGACAATCTTCCCAGTCTGCTTCACAGCGATGGTGACTGCAGAGGACACTCTTGCCCGAAGATCCAATGGGTGTCTGCTTCAAATCTTTAAACCTACCTAATTGGCATCCTTCTTGGCTTGCTGCTCGGCTTTCTCAGACCCTCTGGTCTGGGGGATGATTTTGGCACAATGCTTTGACCAGCTTATGAAGCCATACTGCATTTGGATGCATTGGAGCTGTAACACCATAAAAGTAGACATGGGAGGCCAACTCCTGGCTCAATTAGCCAAACAGAAAATGAACTGTGTTCTTACCTCCCCTTTCACAGAGAGAGCTAGTAATCCTAAGACATGTCAAAGGGACATGCCTGAGGATTACAGCAGTATGTGTCCAGTCCAACAAGAAAGGAGGCACTGCTAGACCTGGTTCTTGGAAATGAGGTGGGCCAAGTATATCAAATGTCAGTTGGGGAACATTTAGGAGACAGTGTCAACATATCATAAGGTTTAGGATGACAATAAAAAAGGACAATGGACAATCCAGAGTAAGAATAATTAACTGGGGGAGTAAGAATAATTAACTGACCGACTTCAATGGGGCAAGTACAGAGCTGGGCCAGATAGACTGAACCAAAGGTTGGTGGAAAAACCTGTAGCTGAACAATGGGCTACCTTCAAAGAAGAAATGGCTTGGGCACAGTCAAGGTATATTCCCTCAAAAAGAAAAGGTAGGGCAAACAAATCCAGAGCTCCGTGGATGAAAAAGGAGATAGAAATTATGATAAAGAAGAAAAAGTATTCTTATGGTAGGTGTTAGGTAGAAAATACAATTGAGAACCAAGCTGAATACAGAAGGTTCAGGGGGGAGATGAAAAAGCAAATAAGAGAAGCAAAGAGGGATTATGAGAAAAAAGGAATCCCAAAGTCTTCTATTGACACATTAATAGTAAAACGGTGGTAAATGGAGGAGTATGGCCAATTAGGGACCAAAAAGGGCATTTACACATGGGGGCAGGGGCATGGCTGTGGTGTTAAATGAATACTTTGCATCTGTCTTTACCAAGGAAGCAGATGCTACCCAGGTCATTGTGACAGACGAGGAAACTGTGTCACTAGAAGGGTTCAAAATTAATAAGGAGGAGTTATTAGATTAACTCTTGGTTCTTAAAGTTGACAAACACCAGATGAGCTGCATCCAAGAACATTGAAGGAAGTGAGTGGGAAATTGCAGGGGCATTGGCCATAATCTTTCAGTCTTCCCTAGACTCAGGGGAGGTGCCAGAGGACTGGAGAATTGTAAAAATTAAGCCCTTGTTCAAAAAAGTTTGTAAGGATAAGCCCAGCAATTACAGACCAGTCAGTTTAACTTTGGTGCTGCAGAAGCTTCTAGAAACAATTATTCGGGAGAGAATTAATAGTCACATGGGAAAATGTAGGTAGATTAGGAAGAGCTAGCATGGATTTCTTAAGGGAAAATCATGTTTAACTAACTTGTTGGAGTTTTTTGAAGAGGTAACAGATGGTTGATCAGGGTAATGCTGTTGATGTGGTGAATATGAACTTTCAAAAAGCATTCGATACAGTGCCACACAACAGACATGCGAGACAAGTTATAGCTCATGGAATAAAAGGGACAGTTGCAATGTGGATACAAATTTGCTTAGTAATAGGAATCAGTGAGTAATGGTTAATAGATATTTTTTGGACTGGGGGAAAGCTTGTAGTGGAGTTCCCCAGGGGTCGGTATTGGGACCCTTGCTTTTCCTGATATATAGTAATAATCTAGATATTGGCGTACAGGGGACAATTTCAAAGTTTGTGGATGATACAAAACCTGGAAGCATTGTAAACTGTGAGGAGGACAGTATAGAACTTCAAAAGGACATAGACAAGTTGGTGGAGTGGGCAGGTAGGTAGCAGATGAAGTTCAATGCAGAGAAGTGTGAGGTGATTCATTTTGGTAGGACAACCATGGAGAGACAATATAAAATAAGGGTTACAATTCTAAAAAGTGTGCAAAAGTAGAGGGACCTGGGTGTATATGTGCACAAGTCATTAAAGGTGGCAGGACAGGTGATGAAAGCAGTTAATAAAGCATAGAGTATCCTAGGCTTTATTAATAGGGACATAGAATACAAGAGCAAGGAGGTAATGCTCAACTTGTATAGGACACTAGTTAGACCTCAGCTGGAGTATTGTGTACAGTTCTGGGTGCCACACTTTAGGAAGGATGTGAACACATGGGAGAGAGTGCCGAAGATGTTTACAAAAATGGTTTCAGGGATGAGAAACTTCAGTTATGAAGCTAGATTGGAGAGGTTGGGACCATTCTCCTTGGAGAGGAGAAGGCTAAGAGGAGATTTGATAGAGATGTTCAAAATCATGAGAGGGCTTGAAAGAGTACATAAGGGGAAACTGCTTCAGCTTGTGAAAGGATCGAGAACGGGAGGGTGCAGAGTTAAAGTGATTTGCAAAAGAAGCAAACACAATGTGAGAAAAAAACTTTTTGACACAGCGAGTGGTTCGGGCCTGGAAGTGTGGTGGAGGAAGGTTCAATTGAGGCATTCAAAAGGACATTAGATGATTATTTAAATAGAAACAATGTACAGAGTTATGGGGAAAAGGCAAGAGAATGGCACTGAGTCATAATGCTCATTCGGGGAGCTGGTGCAGGTATGATGGGCCAAATAGCCTCCTTCTGCACTGGAACAATTCTGTGATTCTGTGACAGATACCCACTGAAATGGGCTTCTTCCTCTACACTGGAGTACTTTCCAGTATTGGTTGCCTTATTTAAGGAAAGATGTAAATGAATTGGAAGCAGTTCAGAGAAGGTTTACTAGATTAATACCTGGAATGTGCGGGTTGTCTTATGAGGAAAGGCTGGACAGGTTAGGTTTCTATCCGTCGGAGCTTAGAAGAGTAAGAGGTGACTTGATTGAAACATATACGATCCTGAGGGGACTTGACAGGGTGAATGTGGAAAGGGTGGGTTCGAAGGCAGACATGTGGGCAAGAGAACAGGGTGGAGTGTTAAAATGGCAAGCGACAGGGAGGAAAGGGTGTTTCTTCTTGTTGGAGAATCTGGAACTTGGGATTACTGTTTAAAAATAAGTGGTTGCCCATTTAGGACAGAGATGAGGAAAAAAATTCCTCTCGAGGGTTGTGAGACATTG